>NW_028290099.1:30000-45510 GCF_059628265.1 Tinamus guttatus
CTTTCCCTTTCACATGTTCATGCTACGTTGAGACACCTAAAGAGGACATTGACCTCTAGGTTGACTGAGTGCAGAAGAAGTGTGAAAGTTGGGATTCTGGGGCACTGTTTGGGCCCTGGTTTTGTACCGAGAACAGGTCCTCCTCCTGGACAACTCCAAAGCTGGTCTAGCTGTGCCAGGACCTGCAGGGCCATTGCAGCCATGCAGGCAGGCTGCCCTGTGCCCCCACCGCCCCTGTGTCCTGCTCCCTAGCACATCACAGAGCGGCCACCATGTCACAATGTGCATCAGTGGCACAGAGGTGGCCTCTGTCACCAGCGCCCACCCGTGCCCCAGTGCGTTGCTGTGCCGGCGTGAGAAAGCAGGGAGACGTGAGCTCCCAGCTAATTGGCACTCTTACGCACGGGGGACAGTGGTCCCGGTGTTTTCTGAGGCCTGCTCTGCTCCTGGTGCTGCTCGGCGTGGTCATCTGGCCGTTTGCAGCACCATGGGGCAGCTCATCTGCTGCGGCACGCGGGGCTCTCCCGACCCCGCTCCCAGCTTGCAGGCCTCATCTGGGGCCTCTGGCTCCATGGTGCATGGCACCAACGTCGAGCTTGTGGGCAGAAAATCCTCCCTTTTGGCAGAGGTGAGCAGCTGCCAGCACCTTGTGGATGCTGCCAGGAGATATCTGTGTTTCCCAGGGGAGGTGGTAGGGGCTGAAGGGCTGGAGACAGCGGCTGCTGCCCAGTGGGGCAGCCTGGGAGAAGCTGCCCCAGCCAGAGGCAGAGCCAGTGGCTGCCCTGGGCCAGGTTTGGGCACCTTGTGCGGGGCTGCTCCTTCGCAGCACCCTCCAGCCCCGCAAAGCGCCCGGGGGCTGTGGGCGGCAGGGCTGGCTCTGCGGGGCTCCTGCAGCCTTCACTGCTGCGGGCGGCCCTGTGAACGGAGCCCGTTTCTTGCAGGCTGGTTCTGCACAAGGAGCTGCTGTGGTCCCCGCAGCTCCTGAGGACGGACTCTGCCATGTGCCCGGTGAGTGGGCTGGGAAGAGCAGCGGAGCAGCTGCCCTCTCCCTTAGCGCTCCCCACGGAGCCCCGCGCAGAGCCCCGCGCTGCTCTGCTCTGCTCCGCAGGCGGCAGCGCTCTGCGCTGCTCGCACACAGCTCTGCCCCTGCTTTGGAAGCTCACTCCTGCTTTCCTCTCGCCAGCAGCTCGCGGGCCTCCCCGGAGGAGGAGGTTCCGGTGGCCGTTTTCCCGCAGACGAAGCTCTGCCAGCGGGAACGGCCCGGAGCAGCCAGAGCCTGTCCTCCAGAGCATGCTCTTTGGGCAGCCTCTGGAACGGCTCTGTGGGGAAGAGGGGAGCCTTCCCCAGCCAGTTCAGGTATGTCAAACAGGCCAGTGTGGATCTGGCCTCCACACGCACTTCTCTGCAGCCAGGCCTGAAGCTCCCATCACTAGCGGTCTTTCTACACCCCAGGAATCCCTCTGTTTGCTTTTCCCGGCAGGATCTCCTAGTCATCCTGAACAGGGAGGGACCTGCCACAGAGGGCATCTTCCGCATCGCTGCAAGCGAGAAAGATCGGCGGGAGCTAAGGCAGGCCCTCAACGCAGGAATCCATGTGGACCTAGAGAGCAAGCCAGTGAACCTCCTGGCTGCTCTCTTAAAGGTGACCTCTTCTGCCCTGCAGCTCAGTCCTTCTCCACCTCCTGCTTGTCCCCAGCTGCCCCCTCTGGGAGGGAGACGGCAATTTTGGGGTGGAATGGAGTCTGATAGGCACGAGGACTCTCTTTGCACTCAGCCAAGTCTGTGCCGAAGGAGCAGGGATTCGCACAGCCCACTGCTTGTGCAGTTGGAGAGCAGGGAGCTCAAAGCAAGCCGCCTCCTGGGGAGCCCAAGTGCCACGTATGCTCCCTCTTTGGGTGCCTCCAAAGCCTCATCTCCATATCTTGGCCTTGCAGGATTTCCTGCGCAACATCCCATCTACTCTCCTGTCGTCGGCCCTCTAGGACAGGTGGATGCTCGCTCTGGAGATGGCAGGCAAGGAGCAGCAGATTGCAGAGCTCAAAGAGTAAGTGCTGTAGGCAGTGCTAATGTTCTGGAGTGCCTGAGAGAGCTCAGGGCCTTCTCTGGAAATGGGCAGACTCCCGCAAAGACCCATTGTTCTGTTGGGCATTTGCAAAACCTGCCACCGCATTTCCTGGCAAAGTCTCCTTTCCTCACACTGTCCATGTCCTGAAAAACAAGCACTGTGCTGAGACACCTGCCTTTTGGTCAGCATCTTGCCCTTCCAGAACTTGCACTTAAGCAGCTGCTCAGCTGCCCTTGGTGCGTTTCCCATAGGACCTGTGTAAAGCAGTGACAGAAAGCAGTGGCCTTATACTCTGTGGAGGAGGCACCATCATTTGTGGCAGTTTACTTGAGACTTCTTGCTCACAGCAAGAAGCTGCGGCCAGTGCCTCCTGAAGTCAGGGTGCCTTGTGTTTGTGTTCACACAGGGTGGCTCAAGAACTGCCCCAGGCAAACCGCCTCTTGCTCCGCACCTTGCTTGCCACGCTCCACAACATCAGTCAGAGCGCAGCGTCCAACAAGATGACCTCCAGAAACCTGGCCATCTGCATCGGGCCCAGCATGCTGGGTCCAGGCCTGGACAGCACGTTGCCCCTGCAGCTGCAGATCGCGATGAACAACAAGGTGTGTGGAAGTTGCCAGGGAGCTTCTCGCGTTGGGCCCCTCTGAGCCAGGTCCACACAACCCACAGCCACAGCAAAAGCAGCAGCAGCCCCTGGGAGCGTGGGGGTGCCCCTGCGCTTGGCAACCTGCAACCTGACAGGCAGAGCTCTGACTGCAGCCGCAGAGCTACAGCTCTGGGAACAGAAACAGCAGTGGGGAGCAGCAAACATCGCTGATGCCTTTGCAGCCCTTTGCCTGACGCCCATGGTTTGTGTGTGCAGGTGGCCGTGCTAGTGGAGGTCCTCATCGAGAACCACGCAGCGATATTCGGGGAGGATGTGGCCTTCCCTGGCAGCTCCTCTGCTGAGGAGCCCTGCGAGGACACCGGCAGCTCCGCAGGTTTGTGTTCAGAGGGTTCACTGGCTCCCGGCAGGGCTTTAGTCTGGCAGCATTTGCCAGAAGTTGAGAAGGACCATGCTGCCTCCACACAAGGGTGGGGGACCCTGCTTGTGCAGCTGGGGGAGCCCTGATGTTAAAGCCTGGTAGAGCTCAGCTTTTTGCAGCATTGCTCACTCTGGCCTAGTACTGCACTCTGCCTGAGCAGGATCTTTGCCCTGGGCCAGGCTCTTGCGTCTCCTGAAATGCTCCTCACCTCCCAAAGAGCTAAGGTTGCATCTTGCCATCTACCAGGGCTGTGTGGTCCCACCAGCAAAGACCCCTTTTTCCTGCAGAGAGCCATGTAGAAGTTGCTAACAGGCTCTTTCTGCCCACAGGACCCCCCGGGGCGGCTCTGGAAGATGCTGCGGTCAGCAGCAACCCGGAGCCTGCAGCTGCACGTGGACCTGAGACCTGCGAGAGGCAGCAAGAGCCCCCTAGGAGAAGCCCCAGCAGGAGCAGGGCTATTGCAGCATGCGCCTCTGCCCCTCCGCTGCTGCCTCCTAGGGAAATCACCATCATGGAGAGGAGCCTCTCAGTTCCAGCCTTGTGCATCCAGGAGTGCCTGGAAGGCAGCACAAGGCAACAGAATCGGGGCACCAGTGCTGACAACATTGCTGTTGGGCAGCAAGAGCTGTGCTTGGAGAAGGCCCCGGAGGAACAGCCTGCCCTGCTGCCTGCACAGTTCTACCGTGGAGCTCCACCCCAAGAATCCTCCAGGCGCTCCCTGGACAGCGCCTTGCCAATTTGCCGGTGCTCCTCCATGGTATTCCTGCACCCGGCCGCCGTGCCCTCTCGCTGCTGGTGGGCCACCAAAACAATCTGAGCAGCCACCAGCCATGCTCTTGCATGCCACACCTGGGCCAGGAGTCATCAGAGCCCAGGGAAGCAAAGGGCAAATAGTTTACACAAATGGGCAGGCTGCAGTAAAAAAAGGAGGAGGAGGAGGAGGAGGAGGAAGAGGGGGAGGAGGAGGAGGAGGAAGAGGAGGGGAAGGAGGAGGAAGGAGGAGGAGGAGGAGGAGGAGGAAGGGAAGGAGGAGCAGCTTCAGGACTGCTTCCAGGAGGCAAAAATACATCAAAACTCATTGTGGTTTGACGGTGGAAAGAACTCACGTAGAAACATTCTGGACTCAGTAGAGTCAAAAAGCAGGAATTAAGAGCAAAGAAGAGGGAAGAGGAAAGAAAAGAAAGAGGTTCCTGTGGGTAGCAGTGCTTGCAGAGAGCTTAAGCCTCAAGGCAAAGAAAACAGCTCTGCTTAGCACAGGCTTAGTGCTCCTGTGCTGAGGAGCTCACACCTCAATGGAAGCAACATGGGCTGCATGCTCTGCAACAGTCCGCTTGGTTTGAAGTCATGCCTGCAGTTGAGCCGACACTGTTTCCTCTCAGCTACTGTGGGAACAGAAGCGGCAGGCTGAACAAAACACCAGCACCAAGCCTATCTTGCCCATGCACTTTGATTCTCTCTTTGCATGCAGCCATGCAGTCAGAGCTCACTCTTTCTTCATCAGGTGACTTCCTAAGTGCAATTGATGCTCCTCTGTGAGAGTCACTGATGTTGACTGAAAAGAAAAAGAAAGCTTCTAGGAGGCCTGAAGACATCAAAACTTCAAGAGAAATAACCACTGTGTTTTGCTGTTGCAAGCGTCTCAGGGTGGGCCTCATTGGAATCCACAAGGAACAAAAAGCAGGAATGAAGAGCAAAGGAGAAGAAACCAAAAAGAAAGAGATAGGAAAATGAGTAGTGAAAAAGAAGAAAGAGGAGAGGGAAGAATAAAAGGGGGAAAAAAAAAAAGAGAAATGGATGAGAGAGAAGTCCAGTGTCAGGAGAAACTGGAAAGCAAAGCAACTGAAAGAAAGCCAAGGAATCCCAAAGAAAATCAAGGGAGGAAAGCCATGAGGAAAGGAAAAAGGAGAGATGAATGTTTAGAAAATGCAAAAGAAGTGGAAAATAAGGAAAAGGAAAGAAGAGGGAAAAGCAAGAAAAAAAAAGGAAATGTGGAAAGGGAAGAAGAAAGTAAAAAATGGAGGTATAAGTGAAAGAAAAAAAAAGGAAACAAAACCAAGGGAGAACAACCCAAGGGAACACAAGCAAGCAAGCAAGGAAACAAGAGGATAGCAATCAGGAAAAAAGGAAACAATAATGGAAATCAAAATGGATGGAAAAAAAAGAGGAAAGAAAAATGGCAAGGCAAAAGGAAAGTGAAAAAGAGAAAATAAAGAAGGAAATGAGGAAGGCAACAGGAAACAAAATAGTAAGAAAAAAGGCAAAAAGAAGCATCTGGGAATGAAAAGGAAAAACAACAAAAAGGACAAGGAAAGGAAAGAGAAGACAAGAAAAGACGAGACAAGGTGAGAAGAGCAAAGAAAAGAGGAAAGGAAAAAAGAAAAAAGGAAAGGAAAAAAGAAAAGAGAAGGGAAGAAAAAAGGAGAAGCAAAAAAAAAGCAAAGAAAAGGAAAGAAAAGTAAAGAAAACCAAAGAAATGAAAAACAAAGAAAAGAGGAAAAGAGAAGAGAAGAGAAGAGAAGAGAAGAGAAGAGAAGAGAAGAGAAGAGAAGAGAAGAGAAGAGAAGAGAAGAGAGGAAAAGAGAGGAAAAGAGATGAAAAGAGAAGAAAAGAGAAGAAAAGAAAAGAGAAGAAGAGAAAAGAGAAGAAAAGATAAAAGCAAAGTAAAGAGAAAAGCGAAAAAAAGCAAAGAAAAGCAAAGAAAAGCAAAGAAAAGCAAAGAGAGAAAAGAGAAAAGGAAAGAAAGTAGAAAAGAGAAGAGAAGAGAAGAGAAGAGAAGAGAAGAAAAGAAAATAGAAAAGAGAAGAGAAGAGAAAAGAAAAGAAAGTAAAGTAAAAAAGAGAAGAAAAGAAAAGAAAAAAAAAGAAAAGAAAAGAAAAGAAAAGAAAAGAAAAGAAAAGAAAAGAAAAGAAAAGAAAAGAAAAGAAAAGAAAAGAAAAGAAAAGAAAAGAAAAGAAAAGAAAAGAAAAAAAAGAAAAGAAAAGAAAAGAGAGAAAAGTGAAAAGAAAAGAGTGAAAAGAGAAAAGAAAAGAAATTAAAAAGCGAAGAGAAGAGAAAAGAAAAGAAAGTAAAGAAAAAGGAGAAGAAAAGAAAAGAAAAGAGAAGTAAAGAAGAGAAAAGAAAAGAAAAGAAAAGAAAAGAAAAGAAAAGAAAAGAAAAGAAAAGAAAAGAAAAGAGAAGAGAAGAGAAGAAAAGAAAAGAAAAGAAAAGAAAAGAAAAGAAAAGAAAAGAAAAGAAGAGAAGAGAAGAGAAGAGAAGAGAAAAGAAATGAAAACAGAAAAGAAAAAATAAAATAAAACAAGATAAAAGAAAAGAGAAGAAAAGAAAAGAGAAGAAAAGAAAAGAGAAGAAAAGAAAAGAAAAGAAAAGAAAAGAGAAGAAAAGAAAAGAGAAAAGAAAAGAAAAGTAAAGAAAAGAAAAGAAAAGAAAAGAAAAGAAAAGAAAAGAAAAGAAAAGAGAAGAAAAGAAAAGAAAAGAAAAGAAAAGAAAAGAAAAGAAAAGAAAAGAAAAGAAAAGAAAAGAAAAGAGAAAAGAAAAGAAAAGAGAAGAAAAGAAAAGAAAAAAGAAAAGAAAAGAAAAGAAAAGAAAAGAAAAGAAAAGAAAAGAAAAGAAAAGAAAAGAAAAGAAAAGAAAAGAAAAGAAAAGAAAAGAAAAGAAAAGAAAGAAGAGAAGAGAAGAGAAGAGAAGAGAAGAGAAGAGAAGAGAAGAGAAGAGAAGAGAAGAGAAGAGAAGAGAAGAGAAGAGAAGAAAGGAAAAGAGAAGAAAAGGAAAGAAGTTTCTTTTTCTGGAAAGTTTCTGGAGTGGGACCTTTTTACTTTTTATGAGCTCTTAGTAAAATGATATAGCTATTTAAAGGTAGATTCCTTTTAAACTGAGTTTCCACATCACATCAAGCTGAGTTCACAGGAACCTTTGATGAGCAGAAGAATTTCCTTTAATAAAAATCATGAATATGATTAATTAACAAGGTTACCATCAGAAACAAGCAGGTGCTTATCTTTTTTTTTATGGCTTTTAGGATAGCCTTTGCACACAAAGGAACTTCTTAATTTTACATTTGGTAGCAAGATTCTGTTGCAACGGATCACTTCACAGTGTTGCTTAACCTGCTATTAGCAACCCCTTAGAGACACACTCAAGCTATTTGATGATTGGAGCCTAAAGCAATGTTTCAAAAAAACTGCAAGTGTGCATGTACAGTCAATGAGTGATCTATAGATTGGACCTACTTTACTTGAATAATTCACGAGGCCTACGATCTTTTCTCCTTCCCTTTCTGGAGACCTCAGAGAAGTGGAGAGGGAGTAGAGATGTGCAGTAATGAATTGTTTTGGCAAATTGCTCCTTGCCTTGCCTTGGTTATCTGCAACTTTGCAGCTGCTTCCTTCATGTGTGACTGAGTATAATCCCAAAGAGTGCTCCATCGGATGGAGCTGACAATGATGGCTTGATCATCATGGCAAGATCAAACCCGGCTTTGTTCAACGGCTTGAGACAAACATCACCAGCACCAAGAAATGCTTCCGTGTTTTCTCCAGAGATCATGGGGTGCTGAATAACAGTCTCTCAACCTCAGGATATAAAGCACTGATTTGATGGAATGGGGTCCTCACTGTGATTTCATTGTATCTTTACATCACTGTGACAGCAGTGGTATGGAAATGCAAAAGCAACAAGCTAATGGTAGCTAATATGGAGATCTACAAAGTGTTACACTGCTTTTGTATAAAGTCGAGGGGAAACTGCAAAGAAGATGGGACTAAACTCTTCTTGGTGGTGGCCAGTGACAGGACAAAAACACAGGAAGTCCCATCTCCATACGAGCAAGAACTTCTTTACTGTAACGGAGAAAAAGCCCTGGAACAGGCTGCCCAGAGAGGTTGTGGAGTCTCCTTGGGAGATCTTAAAAAACCCATCTGGATGTGACCCTGTGCCAGGTGCTCTAGGTGTCCCTGCCTGAGCAGGGGGATCATCTAGATTATCTCTAGAGGTCCCTTTCCAACCTCAGCCATCCTGTGATTCTATGAAATCCTACTTCACTTTTTGCAGAGACGAAAGACCTCTCAATCATGCAGCCCTTTATTTTAGTGCAAAGGAAAGCACTGTGCAACCCTCTTTGGAGGGGGATGCTTCTTCCTTTTTCACTGTCCTTACTACTGAGCAATCACTACAGTCATGATAAATGAGAAGGAAGAGCAGAAAGGAAGAGCCATCCCTTCTCATACCTGTAATTTTCCGGTTTTTAGAGCACCCAGTTGCTTACCGAAAAAGCATTTGAAGAACATGTGCAAGGAAATGTAATCTGAAAACTAGGAAACCAGGTTAAGTGCCCAAATCCTGAACTTTGAGATAGAGCACCTGGGTTGTGCAGTCCCTAACAGGATGACAAACAATGAACCTGCCAAAGAGCCCAGGATTAGAAAGTGGGTCCAGATCATTGTCAGCCCAAAATTTCTTCCTGGAAAACTGAAGTCACAATCATCTTGAGTCAAAAGGCATAGGTAGTTAATGGTTTTATTCCAGGCAAACAATTCTTTCACTATTTAAAAGTACGTCTTTCTATTTTTCTCACTACTCATCAACCAACTCTCAACCCAGCTAAGACATCTGCCCTGTTGTGGGAGGTAGTTCCATTGATGCGTATGCACAGATGTTCTGGAATGCCAAATGAGAACGATCTGGGGGTCTTCTACAAGTTCAGATGGTAGTTCTTTTACTTTCCCTTTCACATGTTCATGCTACGTTGAGACACCTAAAGAGGACATTGACCTCTAGGTTGACTGAGTGCAGAAGAAGTGTGAAAGTTGGGATTCTGGGGCACTGTTTGGGCCCTGGTTTTGTACCGAGAACAGGTCCTCCTCCTGGACAACTCCAAAGCTGGTCTAGCTGTGCCAGGACCTGCAGGGCCATTGCAGCCATGCAGGCAGGCTGCCCTGTGCCCCCACCGCCCCTGTGTCCTGCTCCCTAGCACATCACAGAGCGGCCACCATGTCACAATGTGCATCAGTGGCACAGAGGTGGCCTCTGTCACCAGCGCCCACCCGTGCCCCGTGCGTTGCTGTGCCGGCGTGAGAAAGCAGGGAGACGTGAGCTCCCAGCTGATTGGCACTCTTACGCACGGGGGACAGTGGTCCCGGTGTTTTCTGAGGCCTGCTCTGCTCCTGGTGCTGCTCGGCGTGGTCATCTGGCCGTTTGCAGCACCATGGGGCAGCTCATCTGCTGCGGCACGCGGGGCTCTCCCGACCCCGCTCCCAGCTTGCAGGCCTCATCTGGGGCCTCTGGCTCCATGGTGCATGGCACCAACGTCGAGCTTGTGGGCAGAAAATCCTCCCTTTTGGCAGAGGTGAGCAGCTGCCAGCACCTTGTGGATGCTGCCAGGAGATATCTGTGTTTCCCAGGGGAGGTGGTAGGGGCTGAAGGGCTGGAGACAGCGGCTGCTGCCCAGTGGGGCAGCCTGGGAGAAGCTGCCCCAGCCAGAGGCAGAGCCAGTGGCTGCCCTGGGCCAGGTTTGGGCACCTTGTGCGGGGCTGCTCCTTCGCAGCACCCTCCAGCCCCGCAAAGCGCCCGGGGGCTGTGGGCGGCAGGGCTGGCTCTGTGGGGCTCCTGCAGCCTTCACTGCTGCGGGCGGCCCTGTGAACGGAGCCCGTTTCTTGCAGGCTGGTTCTGCACAAGGAGCTGCTGTGGTCCCCGCAGCTCCTGAGGACGGACTCTGCCATGTGCCCGGTGAGTGGGCTGGGAAGAGCAGCGGAGCAGCTGCCCTCTCCCTTAGCGCTCCCCACGGAGCCCCGTGCAGAGCCCCGCGCTGCTCTGCTCTGCTCCGCAGGCAGCAGCGCTGGGCGCTGCTCGCACACAGCTCTGCCCCTGCTTTGGAAGCTCACTCCTGCTTTCCTCTCACCAGCAGCTCGCGGGCCTCCCCGGAGGAGGAGGTTCCGGTGGCCGTTTTCCCGCAGACGCAGCTCTGCCGGCGGGAACGGCCTGGAGCAGCCAGAGCCTGTCCTCCAGAGCATGCTCTTTGGGCAGCCTCTGGAACGGCTCTGTGGGGAAGAGGGGAGCCTTCCCCAGCCAGTTCAGGTATGTCAAACAGACCAGTGTGGATCTGGCCTCCACACGCACTTCTCTGCAGCCAGGCCTGAAGCTCCCATCACTAGCGGTCTTTCTACACCCCAGGAATCCCTCTGTTTGCTTTTCCCGGCAGGATCTCCTAGTCATCCTGAACAGGGAGGGACCTGCCACAGAGGGCATCTTCCGCATCGCTGCAAACGAGAAAGATCGGCGGGAGTTAAGGCAGGCCCTCAACGCAGGAATCCATGTGGACCTAGAGAGCAAGCCAGTGAACCTCCTGGCTGCTCTCTTAAAGGTGACCTCTTCTGCCCTGCAGCTCAGTCCTTCTCCACCTCCTGCTTGTCCCCAGCTGCCCCCTCTGGGAGGGAGACGGCAATTTTGGGGTGGAATGGAGTCTGATAGGCACGAGGACTCTCTTTGCACTCAGCCAAGTCTGTGCCGAAGGGGCAGGAATTCGCACAGCCCACTGCTTGTGCAGTTGGAGAGCAGGGAGCTCAAAGCAAGCCGCCTCCTGGGGAGCCCAAGTGCTACGCATGCTCCCTCTTTGGGTGCCTCCAAAGCCTCATCTCCATATCTTGGCCTTGCAGGATTTCCTGCGCAACATCCCATCTACTCTCCTGTCGTCGGCCCTCTACGACAGGTGGATGCTCGCTCTGGAGATGGCAGGCAAGGAGCAGCAGATTGCAGAGCTCAAAGAGTAAGTGCTGTAGGCAGTGCTAATGTTCTGGAGTGCCTGAGAGAGCTCAGGGCCTTCTCTGGAAATGGGCAGACTCCCGCAAAGACCCATTGTTCTGTTGGGCATTTGCAAAACCTGCCACCGCATTTCCTGGCAAAGTCTCCTTTCCTCACACTGTCCATGTCCTGAAAAACAAGCACTGTGCTGAGACACCTGCCTTTTGGTCAACATCTTGCCCTTCCAGAACTTGCACTTAAGCAGCTGCTCAGCTGCCCTTGGTGCGTTTCCCATAGGACCTGTGTAAAGCAGTGACAGAAAGCAGTGGCCTTATACTCTGTGGAGGAGGCACCATCATTTGTGGCAGTTTACTTGAGACTTCTTGCTCACAGCAAGAAGCTGCGGCCAGTGCCTCCTGAAGTCAGGGTGCCTTGTGTTTGTGTTCACACAGGGTGGCTCAAGAACTGCCCCAGGCAAACCGCCTCTTGCTCCGCACCTTGCTTGCCACGCTCCACAACATCAGTCAGAGCGCAGCGTCCAACAAGATGACCTCTAGAAACCTGGCCATCTGCATCGGGCCCAGCATGCTGGGTCCAGGCCTGGACAGCACGTTGCCCCTGCAGCTGCAGATTGCGATGAACAACAAGGTGTGTGGAAGTTGCCAGGGAGCTTCTCGCGTTGGGCCCCTCTGAGCCAGGTCCACACAACCCACAGCCACAGCAAAAGCAGCAGCAGCCCCTGGGAGCGTGGGGGTGCCCCTGCGCTTGGCAACCTGCAACCTGACAGGCAGAGCTCTGACTGCAGCCGCAGAGCTACAGCTCTGGGAACAGAAACAGCAGTGGGGAGCAGCAAACATCGCTGATGCCTTTGCAGCCCTTTGCCTGACGCCCATGGTTTGTGCGTGCAGGTGGCCGTGCTAGTGGAGGTCCTCATCGAGAACCACGCAGCGATATTCGGGGAGGACGTGGCCTTCCCTGGCAGCTCCTCTGCTGAGGAGCCCTGCGAGGACACCGGCAGCTCCGCAGGTTTGTGTTCAGAGGGTTCACTGGCTCCCGGCAGGGCTTTAGTCTGGCAGCATTTGCCAGAAGTTGAGAAGGACCATGCTGCCTCCACACAAGGGTGGGGGACCCTGCTTGTGCAGCTGGGGGAGCCCTGATGTTAAAGCCTGGTAGAGCTCAGCTTTTTGCAGCATTGCTCACTCTGGCCTAGTACTGCGCTCTGCCTGAGCAGGATCTTTGCCCTGGGCCAGGCTCTTGCGTCTCCTGAAATGCTCCTCACCTCCCAAAGAGCTAAGGTTGCATCTTGCCATCTACCAGGGCTGTGTGGTCCCACCAGCAAAGACCCCTTTTTCCTGCAGAGAGCCATGTAGAAGTTGCTAACAGGCTCTTTCTGCCCACAGGACCCCCCGGGGCAGCTCTGGAAGATGCTGCGGTCAGCAGCAACCCGGAGCTTGCAGCTGCACGTGGACCTGAGACCTGCGAGAGGCAGCAAGAGCCCCCTAGGAGAAGCCCCAGCAGGAGCAGGGCTATTGCAGCATGCGCCTCTGCCCCTCCGCTGCTGCCTCCTAGGGAAATCCATCACACCATCATGGAGAGGAGCCTCTCAGTTCCAGCCTTGTGCATCCAGGAGTGCCTGGAAGGCAGCACAAGGCAACAGAATCGGGGCACCAGTGCTGACAACATTGCTGTTGGGCAGCAAGAGCTGTGCTTGGAGAAGGCCCCGGAGGAACAGCCTGCCCTGCTGCCTGCACAGTTCTACCATGGAGCTCCACCCCAAGAATCCTCCAGGCGCTCCCTGGACAGCGCCTTGCCAATTTGCCGGTGCTCCTCCATGGTATTCCTGCACCAGGCCGCCATGCCCTCTCGCTGCTGGTGGGCCACCAAAACAATCTGAGCAGCCACCAGCCATGCTCTTGCATGCCACACCTGGGCCAGGAGTCATCAGAGCCCAGGGAAGCAAAGGGCAAATAGTTTACACAAATGGGCAGGCTGCAGTAAAAAAAGGAGGAGGAAGATGAGGAGGAGGAGGAGGAGGAAGAGGGGGAGGAGGAGGAGGAGGAGGAGAAGGAGGAAGAGGAGGGGAAGGAGGAGGAGGAGGAGGAGGAGGAGGAGGAGGAAGGGAAGGAGGAGCAGCTTCAGGACTGCTTCCAGGAGGCAAAAATACATCAAAACTGTAACTGTCACCACAGAAAGGAAACATTGTGGTTTGACGGTGGAAAGAACTCAACGTAGAAACATTCTGGACTCAGTAGAGTCAAAAAGGACAGAAAAAAGCAGGAATTAAGAGCAAAGAAGAGGGAAGAGGAAAGAAAAGAAAGAGGTTCCTGTGGGTAGCATGTGCTTGCAGAGAGCTTAAGCCTCAAGGCAAAGAAAACAGCTCTGCTTAAGCACAGGCTTGGTGCTCCTGTGCTGAGGAGCTCACACCTCAATGGAAGCAACATGGGCTGCATGCTCTGCAACAGTCCCGCTTGGTTTGAAGTCATGCCTGCAGTTGAGCCGACACTGTTTCCTCTCAGCTACTGTGGGAACAGAAGCGGCAGGCTGAACAAAACACCAGCACCAAGCCTATCTTGCCCATGCACTTTGATTCTCTCTTTGCATGCAGCCA
Source organism: Tinamus guttatus (assembly GCF_059628265.1). Taxonomy (NCBI): domain Eukaryota; kingdom Metazoa; phylum Chordata; class Aves; order Tinamiformes; family Tinamidae; genus Tinamus; species Tinamus guttatus. Next base: position 43,430 of record NW_028290099.1, read on the forward strand.
TGCAGTCAGAGCTCACTCTTTCTTCATCAGGTGACTTCCTAAGTGCAATTGATGCTCCTCTGTGAGAGTCACTGATGTTGACTGAAAAGAAAAAGAAAGCTTCTAGGAGGCCTGAAGACATCAAAACTTCAAGAGAAATAACCACTGTGTTTTGCTGTTGCAAGCGTCTCAGGGTGGGCCTCATTGGAATCCACAAGGAAACAAAAAGCAGGAATGAAGAGCAAAGGAGAAGAAACCAAAAAGAAAAGAGATAGGAAAATGAGTAGTGAAAAAGAAGAAAGAGGAGAGGGAAGAATAAAAGGGGAAAAAAAAAAAAAAAAAAGAGAAATGGATGAGAGAGAAGTCCAGTGTCAGGAGAAACTGGAAAGCAAAGCAACTGAAAGAAAGCCAAGGAATCCCAAAGAAAATCAAGGGAGGAAAGCCATGAGGAAAGGAAAAAGGAGAGATGAATGTTTAGAAAATGCAAAAGAAGTGGAAAATAAGGAAAAGGAAAGAAGAGGGAAAAGCAAGAAAAAAAGAGGAAATGTGGAAAGGGAAGAAGAAAGTAAAAAATGGAGGTATAAGTGAAAGAAAAAAAAAGGAAACAAAACCAAGGGAAAACAACCCAAGGGAACACAAGCAAGCAAGCAAGGAAACAAGAGGATAGCAATCAGGAAAAAAGGAAACAATAATGGAAATCAAAATGGATGGAAAAAAAAGAGGAAAGAAAAATGGCAGGCAAAAGGAAAGTGAAAAAGAGAAAATAAAGAAGGGAAATGAGGAAGGCAACAGGAAACAAAATAGTAGGAAAAAAGGCAAAAAGAAGCATCTGGGAATGAAAAGGAAAAACAACAAAAAGGACAAGGAAAGGAAAGAGAAGACAAGAAAAGACGAGACAAGGTGAGAAGAGCAAAGAAAAGAGGAAAGGAAAAAAGAAAAAAGGAAAGGAAAAAAGGAAAAGAGAAGGGAAGAAAAAAGGAGAAGCAAAAAAAAGCAAAGAAAAGCAAAGAAAAGTAAAGAAAACCAAAGAAATGAAAAGCAAAGAGGAAAAGAAAGAGAGAAGAGAAGAGAAGAGAAGAGAAGAGAAGAGAAGAGAAGAGAAGAGAAGAGAAGAGAAAGAAAAGAGAAGAAATGAAAACAGAAAAGAAAAAATAAAATAAAACAAGATAAAAGAAAAGAGAAGAAAAGCAAAGCAAAGCAAAGCAAAGCAAAGAAAAGAAAAGAAAAGAAAAGAAAAGAAAAGAAAAGAAAAGAAAAGAAAAGAAAAGAAAAGAAAAGAAAAGGAGAAGAAAAGAAAGAAAAGAGAAGAAAAGAAAAGAAAAGAAAAGAAAAGAAAGAAAAGAGAAAGAAAAGAAAAGAAAAGAGAAGAAAAGAAAAGAAAAGAAAAGAAAAGAGAAGAAAAGAAAAGAGAAAAGAAAAGAAAAGAAAAGAAAAGAAAAGAAAAGAAAAGAAAAGAAAGAAAAGAAAAGAAAAGAAAGAAGAAAAGAAAAGAAAAGAAAAGAAAAGAAAAAGAAAAGAAAGAGAAAAGAAAAGAAAAGAAAAGAGAAAGAAAAGAAAAGAAAAGAAAAGAAAAGAAAAGAAAAGAAAAGAAAAGAAAAGAAAGAGAAAGAGAAGAAAGAGAAGAAAAGAGAAGAAAAGAAAAGAGAAAAGAAAAGAAAAGAAAGAAAAGAAAAGAAAAGAAAAGAAAAGAAAAGAAAAGAAAGAAAAGAAAAGAGAAGAAAAGAAAAGAGAAAGAAAAGAAAAGAAAAGAAAAGAAAAGAAAAGAAAAGAAAAGAAAAGAAAGAAGAGAAGAAAGAGAAGAAAGAGAAAAGCAAAGCAAAGAGAAAGCGAAAAAAAGCAAAGAAAAGCAAAGAAAAGCAAAAAAAGCAAAGAAAAGCAAAGAAAAGAAAGAGAGAAAAGAGAAAAGGAAAGAAAGTAGAAAAGAGAAGAGAGAAGAGAAGAGAAGAGAAGAGAAGAGAAGAGAAGAGAAGAGAAGAGAAGAGAAGAGAAGAGAAGAAAGAAAAGAAAAGAAAAGAAAAGAAAAGAAAAGAAAAGAAAGAAAAGAAAAGAAAAGAAAAGAAAAGAAAAGAAAAGAAAAGAAAAGAAAAGAAAAGAAAAGAAAA
>NW_028290100.1:0-20373 GCF_059628265.1 Tinamus guttatus
CTTGCCATAATCTCAGGCATGAGAACAAATACAGGACACAGTCAATCACATGACTGATTTCATGCTAGTTTAATTGGTTTAATGCCTTCTTTCTTTCTTTCTTTCTCTCTTCTTTCTTTCTTTCTTTCTTTCTTTCTTTCTTTCTTTCCTTCTTTACTTCTTTCTTTACTTCTTTACTTCTTTACTTCTTTCTTTACTTCTTTACTTCTTTCTTTACTTCTTTACTTCTTTACTTCTTTACTTCTTTCTTTACTTCTTTCTTTACTTCTTTACTTCTTTCTTTACTTCTTTACTTCTCTACTTCTTTCTTTACTTCTTTACTTCTTTCTTTACTTCTTTACTTCTTTACTTCTTCTTTACTTCTTTCTTTACTTCTTTACTTCTTTCTTTACTTCTTTACTTCTTTACTTCTCTACTTCTTTCTTTACTTCTTTACTTCTTTACTTCTCTACTTCTTTCTTTACTTCTTTACTTCTTTACTTCTTTCTTTACTTCTTTACTTCCTCCTTTACTTCTTTACTTCCTCCTTTACTTCTTTACTTCCTCCTTTACTTCTTTACTTCTTTCTTTACTTCTTTACTTCTTTACTTCTTCTTTAATTCTTTCTTTACTTCTTTACTTCTTTACTTCTTTACTTCTTTCTTTACTTCTTTACTTCTTTACTTCTTTCTTTACTTCTTTACTTCTTTCTTTACTTATTTACTTCTTTACTTCTTCTTTACTTCTTTCTTTACTTCTTTACTTCTTTCTTTACTTCTTTCTTTACTTCTTTACTTCTTTCTTTACTTCTTTACTTCTTTACTTCTTCTTTAATTCTTTCTTTACTTCTTTACTTCTTTACTTCTTTACTTCTTTCTTTACTTCTTTACTTCTTTACTTCTTTCTTACTTCTTTACTTCTTTACTTCTTTCTTTACTTCTTTACTTCTTTCTTTACTTCTTTACTTCTTTACTTCTTCTTTACTTCTTTCTTTACTTCTTTACTTCTTTCTTTACTTCTTTCTTAACTTCTGTACTTCTTTACTTCTTTACTTCTTTCTTTACTTCTTTACTTCCTTCTTTAATTCTTTACTTCTTTCTTTACTTCTTTACTTCTTTACTTCTTCTTTACTTCTTTCTTTACTTCTTTACTTCTTTCTTTACTTCTTTCTTTACTTCTTTACTTCTTTACTTCTTTACTTCTTTCTTTACTTCTTTACTTCTTTCTTTACTTCTTTACTTCTTCTTTACTTCTTTACTTCTTCTTCTTTACTTCTTTCTTTACTTCTTTACTTCTTTCTTTACTTCTTTACTTCTTTCTTTACTTCTTTCTTTACTTCTTTACTTCTTTACTTGTTTACTTCTTTCTTTACTTCTTTACTTCCTCCTTTACTTCTTTACTTCTTTCTTTACTTCTTTACTTCTTTACTTCTTTACTTCTTTACTTCTTTACTTCTTTACTTCTTTACTTCTTTACTTCTTTCTTTACTTCTTTACTTCCTCCTTTACTTCCTCCTTTACTTCCTCCTTTACTTCCTTCTTTACTTCTTTGCTTCTTTCTGTACTTCTTTACTTCTTCTTTACTTCTTTACTTCTTTACTTCTTCTTTACTTCTTTCTTTACTTCTTTACTTCTTTCTTTACTTCTTTCTTTACTTCTTTACTTCTTTACTTCTTTACTTCTTTCTTTACTTCTTTACTTCTTCTTCTTTACTTCTTTACTTCTTCTTCTTTACTTCTTTCTTTACTTCTTTACTTCTTTACTTGTTTACTTCTTTCTTTACTTCTTTACTTCCTCCTTTACTTCTTTACTTCTTTCTTTACTTCTTTACTTCTTCTTTACTTCTTTCTTTACTTCTTTACTTCTTTCTTTACTTCTTTACTTCTTTACTTCTTTCTTTACTTCTTTACTTCCTCCTTTACTTCCTCCTTTACTTCCTCCTTTACTTCCTCCTTTACTTCTTTACTTCCTTCTTTACTTCTTTGCTTCTTTCTGTACTTCTTTACTTCTTCTTTACTTCTTTCTTTACTTCTTTACTTCTTTCTTTACTTCTTTACTTCTTTACTTCTTTACTTCTTTACTTCTTTCTTTACCTCTTTACTTCTTTCTTTACTTCTTTACTTCTTTCTTTACTTCTTTACTTCTTTCTTTACTTCTTTACTTCTTTACTTCTTTACTTCTTTACTTCTTTCTTTACCTCTTTACTTCTTTCTTTAATTCTTTACTTCTTTCTTTACTTCTTTACTTCTTTCTTTACTTCTTTCTTTACTTCTTTACTTCTTTCTTTACTTCTTTACTTCTCTACTTCTTTCTTTACTTCTTTACTTCTTTCTTTACTTCTTTACTTCTTTACTTCTTCTTTACTTCTTCCTTTACTTCTTTACTTCTTTCTTTACTTCTTTACTTCTTTCTTTACTTCTTTACTTCTTTACTTCCTCCTTTACTTCCTCCTTTACTTCCTCCTTTACTTCCTCCTTTACTTCCTCCTTTACTTCCTTCTTTCCTTCTTTACTTCCTTCTTTACTTCTTTACTTCTTTCTTTACTTCTTTACTTCTTTACTTCTTTCTTTACTTCTTTACTTCTTTACTCCTTTCTTTACTTCTTTACTTCTTTACTTCTTTCTTTACTTCTTTACTTCTTTACTTCTTTCTTTACTTCTTTACTTCTTTAGTCCTTTCTTTACTTCTTTACTTCTTTCTTTACTTCTTTACTTCTTTACTTCTTTCTTTACTTCTTTACTTCTTTCTTTACTTCTTTACTTCTTTCTTTACTTCTTTACTTCTTTCTTTACTTCTTTACTTCTTTACTCCTTTCTTTACTTCTTTACTTCTTTCTTTACTTCTTTACTTCTTTACTTCTTTCTTTACTTCTTTACTTCTTTCTTTACTTCTTTACTTCTTTCTTTACTTCTTTACTTCTTTACTTTTTCTTTACTTCTTTACTTCTTTACTTCTTTACTTCTTTACTTCTTTCTTACTTCTTTACTTCTTTCTTTACTTCTTTACTTCTTTCTTTACTTCTTTACTTCTTTCTTTACTTCTTTACTTCTTTCTTTACTTCTTTCTTTACTTCTTTACTTCTTTACTTCTTTACTTCTTTCTTTACTTCTTTACTTCTTTCTTTACTTCTTTACTTCTTCTTCTTTACTTCTTTACTTCTTCTTCTTTACTTCTTTCTTTACTTCTTTACTTCCTCCTTTACTTCTTTACTTCTTTCTTTACTTCTTTACTTCTTTACTTCTTTACTTCTTTACTTCTTTACTTCTTTACTTCTTTACTTCTTTACTTCTTTACTTCTTTACTTCTTTACTTCTTTCTTTACTTCTTTACTTCCTCCTTTACTTCCTCCTTTACTTCTTTACTTCCTTCTTTACTTCTTTGCTTCTTTCTGTACTTCTTTACTTCTTCTTTACTTCTTTACATCTTTACTTCTTCTTTACTTCTTTCTTTACTTCTTTACTTCTTTCTTTACTTCTTTCTTTACTTCTTTACTTCTTTACTTCTTTACTTCTTTACTTCTTTCTTTACTTCTTTACTTCTTTACTTCTTTACTTCTTTACTTCTTTACTTCTTTACTTCTTTACTTCCTCCTTTACTTCCTCCTTTACTTCCTCCTTTACTTCCTCCTTTACTTCCTCCTTTACTTCTTTACTTCCTTCTTTACTTCTTTGCTTCTTTCTGTACTTCTTTACTTCTTCTTTACTTCTTTACTTCTTTACTTCTTTCTTTACTTCTTTACTTCTTTACTTCTTCTTTACTTCTTTCTTTACTTCTTTACTTCTTTCTTTACTTCTTTCTTTACTTCTTTACTTCTTTACTTCTTTCTTTACTTCTTTACTTCTTCTTCTTTACTTCTTTCTTTACTTCTTTACTTCTTTCTTTACTTCTTTACTTCTTTCTTTACTTCTTTCTTTACTTCTTTACTTCTTTACTTGGTTACTTCTTTCTTTACTTCTTTACTTCCTCCTTTACTTCTTTACTTCTTTCTTTACTTCTTTACTTCTTTACTTCTTTACTTCTTTACTTCTTTACTTCTTTACTTCTTTCTTTACTTCTTTACTTCCTCCTTTACTTCCTCCTTTACTTCCTCCTTTACTTCCTCCTTTACTTCCTTCTTTACTTCTTTGCTTCTTTCTGTACTTCTTTACTTCTTCTTTACTTCTTTCTTTACTTCTTTACTTCTTTCTTTACTTCTTTACTTCTTTACTTCTTTACTTCTTTACTTCTTCCTTTACTTCTTTACTTCTTTCTTTACTTCTTTACTTCTTTCTTTACTTCTTTACTTCTTTACTTCCTTCTTTACTTCCTCCTTTACTTCCTCCTTTACTTCCTCCTTTACTTCCTCCTTTACTTCCTTCTTTCCTTCTTTACTTCCTTCTTTCCTTCTTTACTTCTTTCTTTACTTCTTTACTTCTTTACTTCTTTCTTTACTTCTTTACTTCTTTCTTTACTTCTTTACTTCTTTACTTCTTTACTTCTTTCTTTACTTCTTTACTTCTTTCTTTACTTCTTTACTTCTCTACTTCTTTCTTTACTTCTTTACTTCTTTCTTTACTTCTTTACTTCTTTACTTCTTCTTTACTTCTTCCTTTACTTCTTTACTTCTTTCTTTACTTCTTTACTTCTTTCTTTACTTCTTTACTTCTTTACTTCCTTCTTTACTTCCTCCTTTACTTCCTCCTTTACTTCCTCCTTTACTTCCTCCTTTACTTCCTTCTTTCCTTCTTTACTTCCTTCTTTACTTCTTTACTTCTTTCTTTACTTCTTTACTTCTTTACTTCTTTCTTTACTTCTTTACTTCTTTACTCCTTTCTTTACTTCTTTACTTCTTTACTTCTTTCTTTACTTCTTTACTTCTTTACTTCTTTCTTTACTTCTTTACTTCTTTACTTCTTTCTTTACTTCTTTACTTCTTTACTTCTTTCTTTACTTCTTTACTTCTTTACTCCTTTCTTTACTTCTTTACTTCTTTCTTTACTTCTTTACTTCTTTACTTCTTTCTTTACTTCTTTACTTCTTTCTTTACTTCTTTACTTCTTTCTTTACTTCTTTACTTCTTTCTTTACTTCTTTACTTCTTTCTTTACTTCTTTACTTCTTTACTCCTTTCTTTACTTCTTTACTTCTTTACTTCTTTCTTTACTTCTTTACTTCTTTCTTTACTTCTTTACTTCTTTCTTTACTTCTTTACTTCTTTACTTTTTTCTTTACTTCTTTACTTCTTTACTTCTTTACTTCTTTACTTCTTTACTTCTTTCTTTACTTCTTTACTTCTTTCTTTACTTCTTTACTTCTTTCTTTACTTCTTTACTTCTTTCTTTACTTCTTTACTTCTTTACTTCTTTCTTTACTTCTTTACTTCTTTACTTCTTCTTTACTTCTTTCTTTACTTCTTCTTTACTTCTTTACTTCTTTACTTCTTTCTTTACTTCTTCTTTCTTTACTTCTTTACTTCTTTACTTCTTTCTTTACTTCTGTACTTCTTTACTTCTTTACTTCTTTCTTTACTTCTTTACTTCTTTCTTTAATTCTTTACTTCTTTACTTCCTTCTTTACTTCCTCCTTTACTTCCTCCTTTACTTCCTCCTTTACTTCCTCCTTTACTTCCTCCTTTACTTCCTCCTTTACTTCCTTCTTTCCTTCTTTACTTCCTTCTTTCCTTCTTTACTTCTTTCTTTACTTCTTTACTTCTTTACTTCTTTCTTTACTTCTTTACTTCTTTACTTCTTTCTTTACTTCTTTACTTCTTTACTTCTTTACTTCTTTACTTCTTTCTTTACTTCTTTCTTTACTTCTTTACTTCTTTACTTCTTTCTTTACTTCTTTACTTCTTTCTTTACTTCTTTACTTCTTCTTCTTTACTTCTTTACTTCTTCTTCTTTACTTCTTTCTTTACTTCTTTACTTCTTTCTTTACTTCTTTCTTTACTTCTTTACTTCTTTACTTGTTTACTTCTTTCTTTACTTCTTTACTTCCTCCTTTACTTCTTTACTTCTTTCTTTACTGCTTTACTTCTTTACTTCTTTACTTCTTTACTTCTTTACTTCTTTACTTCTTTACTTCTTTACTTCTTTACTTCCTCCTTTACTTCCTCCTTTACTTCCTCCTTTACTTCCTCCTTTACTTCCTCCTTTACTTCTTTACTTCCTTCTTTACTTCTTTGCTTCTTTCTGTACTTCTTTACTTCTTCTTTACTTCTTTACTTCTTTACTTCTTTCTTTACTTCTTTACTTCTTTACTTCTTCTTTACTTCTTTCTTTACTTCTTTACTTCTTTCTTTACTTCTTTCTTTACTTCTTTACTTCTTTACTTCTTTCTTTACTTCTTTACTTCTTCTTCTTTACTTCTTTACTTCTTCTTCTTTACTTCTTTCTTTACTTCTTTACTTCTTTCTTTACTTCTTTCTTTACTTCTTTACTTCTTTACTTGTTTACTTCTTTCTTTACTTCTTTACTTCCTCCTTTACTTCTTTACTTCTTTCTTTATTCTTTACTTCTTTACTTCTTTACTTCTTTACTTCTTTACTTCTTTACTTCTTTCTTTACTTCTTTACTTCCTCCTTTACTTCCTCCTTTACTTCCTCCTTTACTTCCTCCTTTACTTCCTTCTTTACTTCTTTGCTTCTTTCTGTACTTCTTTACTTCTTCTTTACTTCTTTCTTTACTTCTTTACTTCTTTCTTTACTTCTTTACTTCTTTACTTCTTTACTTCTTTTCTTCTTTCTTTACTTCTTTACTTCTTTCTTTACTTCTTTACTTCTTTACTTCCTTCTTTACTTCCTCCTTTACTTCCTCCTTTACTTCCTCCTTTACTTCCTTCTTTCCTTCTTTACTTCCTTCTTTCCTTCTTTACTTCTTTCTTTACTTCTTTACTTCTTTACTTCTTTCTTTACTTCTTTACTTCTTTACTTCTTTACTTCTTTACTTCTTTCTTTACTTCTTTCTTTACTTCTTTACTTCTTTACTTCTTTCTTTACTTCTTTACTTCTTTCTTTACTTCTTTACTTCTTCTTCTTTACTTCTTTACTTCTTCTTCTTTACTTCTTTCTTTACTTCTTTACTTCTTTCTTTACTTCTTTACTTCTTTCTTTACTTCTTTCTTTACTTCTTTACTTCTTTACTTGTTTACTTCTTTCTTTACTTCTTTACTTCCTCCTTTACTTCTTTACTTCTTTCTTTACTGCTTTACTTCTTTACTTCTTTACTTCTTTACTTCTTTACTTCTTTACTTCTTTACTTCTTTACTTCTTTACTTCCTCCTTTACTTCCTCCTTTACTTCCTCCTTTACTTCCTCCTTTACTTCCTCCTTTACTTCCTCCTTTACTTCTTTACTTCCTTCTTTACTTCTTTGCTTCTTTCTGTACTTCTTTACTTCTTCTTTACTTCTTTACTTCTTTACTTCTTTCTTTACTTCTTTACTTCTTTACTTCTTCTTTACTTCTTTCTTTACTTCTTTACTTCTTTCTTTACTTCTTTCTTTACTTCTTTACTTCTTTACTTCTTTCTTTACTTCTTTACTTCTTCTTCTTTACTTCTTTACTTCTTCTTCTTTACTTCTTTCTTTACTTCTTTACTTCTTTCTTTACTTCTTTCTTTACTTCTTTACTTCTTTACTTGTTTACTTCTTTCTTTACTTCTTTACTTCCTCCTTTACTTCTTTACTTCTTTCTTTATTCTTTACTTCTTTACTTCTTTACTTCTTTACTTCTTTACTTCTTTACTTCTTTCTTTACTTCTTTACTTCCTCCTTTACTTCCTCCTTTACTTCCTCCTTTACTTCCTCCTTTACTTCCTTCTTTACTTCTTTGCTTCTTTCTGTACTTCTTTACTTCTTCTTTACTTCTTTCTTTACTTCTTTACTTCTTTCTTTACTTCTTTACTTCTTTACTTCTTTACTTCTTTTCTTCTTTCTTTACTTCTTTACTTCTTTCTTTACTTCTTTACTTCTTTACTTCCTTCTTTACTTCCTCCTTTACTTCCTCCTTTACTTCCTCCTTTACTTCCTTCTTTCCTTCTTTACTTCCTTCTTTCCTTCTTTACTTCTTTCTTTACTTCTTTACTTCTTTACTTCTTTCTTTACTTCTTTACTTCTTTCTTTACTTCTTTACTTCTTTACTTCTTTACTTCTTTACTTCTTTACTTCTTTCTTTACTTCTTTCTTTACTTCTTTACTTCTTTCTTTACTTCTTTACTTCTCTACTTCTTTCTTTACTTCTTTACTTCTTTCTTTACTTCTTTACTTCTTTACTTCTTCTTTACTTCTTCCTTTACTTCTTTACTTCTTTCTTTACTTCTTTACTTCTTTCTTTACTTCTTTACTTCTTTACTTCCTCCTTTACTTCCTCCTTTACTTCCTCCTTTACTTCCTCCTTTACTTCCTCCTTTACTTCCTCCTTTACTTCCTTCTTTCCTTCTTTACTTCCTTCTTTACTTCTTTACTTCTTTCTTTACTTCTTTACTTCTTTACTTCTTTCTTTACTTCTTTACTTCTTTACTCCTTTCTTTACTTCTTTACTTCTTTACTTCTTTCTTTACTTCTTTACTTCTTTACTTCTTTCTTTACTTCTTTACTTCTTTACTCCTTTCTTTACTTCTTTACTTCTTTCTTTACTTCTTTACTTCTTTACTTCTTTCTTTACTTCTTTACTTCTTTCTTTACTTCTTTACTTCTTTCTTTACTTCTTTACTTCTTTCTTTACTTCTTTACTTCTTTCTTTACTTCTTTACTTCTTTACTCCTTTCTTTACTTCTTTACTTCTTTACTCCTTTCTTTACTTCTTTACTTCTTTACTTCTTTCTTTACTTCTTTACTTCTTTCTTTACTTCTTTACTTCTTTCTTTACTTCTTTACTTCTTTACTTTTTTCTTTACTTCTTTACTTCTTTCTTTACTTCTTTACTTCTTTCTTTACTTCTTTACTTCTTTCTTTACTTCTTTACTTCTTTCTTTACTTCTTTACTTCTTTACTTCTTTCTTTACTTCTTTACTTCTTTACTTCTTCTTTACTTCTTTCTTTACTTCTTCTTTACTTCTTTACTTCTTTACTTCTTTCTTTACTTCTTCTTTCTTTACTTCTTTACTTCTTTACTTCTTTACTTCTTTCTTTACTTCTGTACTTCTTTACTTCTTTACCTCTTTCTTTACTTCTTTACTTCTTTCTTTAATTCTTTACTTCTTTCTTTACTTCTTTACTTCCTTCTTTACTTCCTCCTTTACTTCCTCCTTTACTTCCTCCTTTACTTCCTCCTTTACTTCCTCCTTTACTTCCTTCTTTCCTTCTTTACTTCCTTCTTTCCTTCTTTACTTCTTTCTTTACTTCTTTACTTCTTTACTTCTTTCTTTACTTCTTTACTTCTTTACTTCTTTACTTCTTTACTTCTTTCTTTACTTCTTTCTTTACTTCTTTACTTCTTTCTTTACTTCTTTACTTTTCTACTTCTTTCTTTACTTCTTTACTTCTTTCTTTACTTCTTTACTTCTTTCTTTACTTCTTTACTTCTTTACTTCTTCTTTACTTCTTTCTTTACTTCTTTACTTCTTTCTTTACTTCTTTACTTCTTTACTTCTCTACTTCTTTCTTTACTTCTTTACTTCTTTACTTCTTTCTTTACTTCTTTACTTCCTCCTTTACTTCTTTACTTCCTCCTTTACTTCTTTACTTCTTTCTTTACTTCTTTCTTTACTTCTTTACTTCTTTACTTCTTCTTTACTTCTTCCTTTACTTCCTTCTTTACTTCTTCCTTTACTTCCTCCTTTACTTCCTCCTTTACTTCTTTACTTCCTCCTTTACTTCTTTACTTCTTTCTTTACTTCTTTACTTCTTTACTTCTTTCTTTACTTCTTTACTTCTTTCTTTACTTCTTTACTTCTTCTTTACTTCTTTCTTTACTTCTTTACTTCTTTCTTTACTTCTTTACTTCTGTACTTCTTTACTTCTTTACTTCTTTCTTTACTTCTTTACTTCCTTCTTTACTTCTTTACTTCTTTCTTTACTTCTTTACTTCTTTACTTCTTCTTTACTTCTTTCTTTACTTCTTTACTTCTTTCTTTACTTCTTTCTTTACTTCTTTACTTCTTTACTTCTTTACTTCTTCTTTACTTCTTTACTTCTTTCTTTACTTCTTTACTTCTTTCTTTACTTCTTTACTTCTTCTTCTTTACTTCTTTACTTCTTCTTCTTTACTTCTTTCTTTACTTCTTTACTTCTTTCTTTACTTCTTTCTTTACTTCTTTACTTCTTTACTTGTTTACTTCTTTCTTTACTTCTTTACTTCCTCCTTTACTTCTTTACTTCTTTCTTTACTTCTTTACTTCTTTACTTCTTTACTTCTTTACTTCTTTACTTCTTTACTTCTTTACTTCTTTACTTCTTTACTTCTTTCTTTACTTCTTTACTTCCTCCTTTACTCTCCTTTACTTCCTCCTTTACTTCCTTCTTTACTTCTTTGCTTCTTTCTGTACTTCTTTACTTCTTCTTTACTTCTTTACTTCTTTACTTCTTCTTTACTTCTTTCTTTACTTCTTTACTTCTTTCTTTACTTCTTCTTTACTTCTTACTTCTTTACTTCTTTACTTCTTTCTTTACTTCTTTACTTCTTCTTCTTTACTTCTTTACTTCTTCTTCTTTACTTCTTTCTTTACTTCTTTACTTCTTTACTTGTTTACTTCTTTCTTTACTTCTTTACTTCCTCCTTTACTTCTTTACTTCTTTCTTTACTTCTTTACTTCTTCTTTACTTCTTTCTTTACTTCTTTACTTCTTTCTTACTTCTTTACTTCTTTACTTCTTTACTTCTTTCTTTACTTCTTTACTTCCTCCTTTACTTCCTCCTTTACTTCCTCCTTTACTTCCTCCTTTACTTCTTTACTTCCTTCTTTACTTCTTTGCTTCTTTCTGTACTTCTTTACTTCTTCTTTACTTCTTTCTTTACTTCTTTACTTCTTTCTTTACTTCTTTACTTCTTTACTTCTTTACTTCTTTACTTCTTTCTTTACCTCTTTACTTCTTTCTTTAATTCTTTACTTCTTTCTTTACTTCTTTACTTCTTTCTTTACTTCTTTACTTCTTTCTTTACTTCTTTACTTCTTTACTTCTTTACTTCTTTACTTCTTTCTTTACCTCTTTACTTCTTTCTTAATTCTTTACTTCTTTCTTTACTTCTTTACTTCTTTCTTTACTTCTTTCTTTACTTCTTTACTTCTTTCTTTACTTCTTTACTTCTCTACTTCTTTCTTTACTTCTTTACTTCTTTCTTTACTTCTTTACTTCTTTACTTCTTCTTTACTTCTTCCTTTACTTCTTTACTTCTTTCTTTACTTCTTTACTTCTTTCTTTACTTCTTTACTTCTTTACTTCCTCCTTTACTTCCTCCTTTACTTCCTCCTTTACTTCCTCCTTTACTTCCTCCTTTACTTCCTTCTTTCCTTCTTTACTTCCTTCTTTACTTCTTTACTTCTTTCTTTACTTCTTTACTTCTTTACTTCTTTCTTTACTTCTTTACTTCTTTACTCCTTTCTTTACTTCTTTACTTCTTTACTTCTTTCTTTACTTCTTTACTTCTTTACTTCTTTCTTTACTTCTTTACTTCTTTAGTCCTTTCTTTACTTCTTTACTTCTTTCTTTACTTCTTTACTTCTTTACTTCTTTCTTTACTTCTTTACTTCTTTCTTTACTTCTTTACTTCTTTCTTTACTTCTTTACTTCTTTCTTTACTTCTTTACTTCTTTACTCCTTTCTTTACTTCTTTACTTCTTTCTTTACTTCTTTACTTCTTTACTTCTTTCTTTACTTCTTTACTTCTTTCTTTACTTCTTTACTTCTTTCTTTACTTCTTTACTTCTTTACTTTTTCTTTACTTCTTTACTTCTTTACTTCTTTACTTCTTTACTTCTTTCTTTACTTCTTTACTTCTTTCTTTACTTCTTTACTTCTTTCTTTACTTCTTTACTTCTTTCTTTACTTCTTTACTTCTTTACTCCTTTCTTTACTTCTTTACTTCTTTCTTTACTTCTTTACTTCTTTACTTCTTTCTTTACTTCTTTACTTCTTTCTTTACTTCTTTACTTCTTTCTTTACTTCTTTACTTCTTTACTTTTTCTTTACTTCTTTACTTCTTTACTTCTTTACTTCTTTACTTCTTTCTTTACTTCTTTACTTCTTTCTTTACTTCTTTACTTCTTTCTTTACTTCTTTACTTCTTTCTTTACTTCTTTACTTCTTTCTTTACTTCTTTCTTTACTTCTTTACTTCTTTACTTCTTTACTTCTTTCTTTACTTCTTTACTTCTTTCTTTACTTCTTTACTTCTTCTTCTTTACTTCTTTACTTCTTCTTCTTTACTTCTTTCTTTACTTCTTTACTTCCTCCTTTACTTCTTTACTTCTTTCTTTACTTCTTTACTTCTTTACTTCTTTACTTCTTTACTTCTTTACTTCTTTACTTCTTTACTTCTTTACTTCTTTACTTCTTTACTTCTTTACTTCTTTCTTTACTTCTTTACTTCCTCCTTTACTTCCTCCTTTACTTCTTTACTTCCTTCTTTACTTCTTTGCTTCTTTCTGTACTTCTTTACTTCTTCTTTACTTCTTTACTTCTTTACTTCTTCTTTACTTCTTTCTTTACTTCTTTACTTCTTTCTTTACTTCTTTCTTTACTTCTTTACTTCTTTACTTCTTTACTTCTTTACTTCTTTCTTTACTTCTTTACTTCTTTACTTCTTTACTTCTTTACTTCTTTACTTCTTTACTTCTTTACTTCCTCCTTTACTTCCTCCTTTACTTCCTCCTTTACTTCCTCCTTTACTTCCTCCTTTACTTCTTTACTTCCTTCTTTACTTCTTTGCTTCTTTCTGTACTTCTTTACTTCTTCTTTACTTCTTTACTTCTTTACTTCTTTCTTTACTTCTTTACTTCTTTACTTCTTCTTTACTTCTTTCTTTACTTCTTTACTTCTTTCTTTACTTCTTTCTTTACTTCTTTACTTCTTTACTTCTTTCTTTACTTCTTTACTTCTTCTTCTTTACTTCTTTCTTTACTTCTTTACTTCTTTCTTTACTTCTTTACTTCTTTCTTTACTTCTTTCTTTACTTCTTTACTTCTTTACTTGGTTACTTCTTTCTTTACTTCTTTACTTCCTCCTTTACTTCTTTACTTCTTTCTTTACTTCTTTACTTCTTTACTTCTTTACTTCTTTACTTCTTTACTTCTATACTTCTTTCTTTACTTCTTTACTTCCTCCTTTACTTCCTCCTTTACTTTCTCCTTTACTTCCTCCTTTACTTCCTTCTTTACTTCTTTGCTTCTTTCTGTACTTCTTTACTTCTTCTTTACTTCTTTCTTTACTTCTTTACTTCTTTCTTTACTTCTTTACTTCTTTACTTCTTTACTTCTTTACTTCTTCCTTTACTTCTTTACTTCTTTCTTTACTTCTTTACTTCTTTCTTTACTTCTTTACTTCTTTACTTCCTTCTTTACTTCCTCCTTTACTTCCTCCTTTACTTCCTCCTTTACTTCCTCCTTTACTTCCTTCTTTCCTTCTTTACTTCCTTCTTTCCTTCTTTACTTCTTTCTTTACTTCTTTACTTCTTTACTTCTTTCTTTACTTCTTTACTTCTTTCTTTACTTCTTTACTTCTTTACTTCTTTACTTCTTTCTTTACTTCTTTACTTCTTTCTTTACTTCTTTACTTCTCTACTTCTTTCTTTACTTCTTTACTTCTTTCTTTACTTCTTTACTTCTTTACTTCTTCTTTACTTCTTCCTTTACTTCTTTACTTCTTTCTTTACTTCTTTACTTCTTTCTTTACTTCTTTACTTCTTTACTTCCTTCTTTACTTCCTCCTTTACTTCCTCCTTTACTTCCTCCTTTACTTCCTCCTTTACTTCCTTCTTTCCTTCTTTACTTCCTTCTTTACTTCTTTACTTCTTTCTTTACTTCTTTACTTCTTTACTTCTTTCTTTACTTCTTTACTTCTTTACTCCTTTCTTTACTTCTTTACTTCTTTACTTCTTTCTTTACTTCTTTACTTCTTTACTTCTTTCTTTACTTCTTTACTTCTTTACTTCTTTCTTTACTTCTTTACTTCTTTACTTCTTTCTTTACTTCTTTACTTCTTTACTCCTTTCTTTACTTCTTTACTTCTTTCTTTACTTCTTTACTTCTTTACTTCTTTCTTTACTTCTTTACTTCTTTCTTTACTTCTTTACTTCTTTCTTTACTTCTTTACTTCTTTCTTTACTTCTTTACTTCTTTACTCCTTTCTTTACTTCTTTACTCCTTTCTTTACTTCTTTACTTCTTTACTTCTTTCTTTACTTCTTTACTTCTTTCTTTACTTCTTTACTTCTTTCTTTACTTCTTTACTTCTTTACTTTTTTCTTTACTTCTTTACTTCTTTACTTCTTTACTTCTTTACTTCTTTACTTCTTTCTTTACTTCTTTACTTCTTTCTTTACTTCTTTACTTCTTTCTTTACTTCTTTACTTCTTTCTTTACTTCTTTACTTCTTTACTTCTTTCTTTACTTCTTTACTTCTTTACTTCTTCTTTACTTCTTTCTTTACTTCTTCTTTACTTCTTTACTTCTTTACTTCTTTCTTTACTTCTTCTTTCTTTACTTCTTTACTTCTTTACTTCTTTCTTTACTTCTGTACTTCTTTACTTCTTTACTTCTTTCTTTACTTCTTTACTTCTTTCTTTAATTCTTTACTTCTTTCTTTACTTCTTTACTTCCTTCTTTACTTCCTCCTTTACTTCCTCCTTTACTTCCTCCTTTACTTCCTCCTTTACTTCCTCCTTTACTTCCTTCTTTCCTTCTTTACTTCCTTCTTTCCTTCTTTACTTCTTTCTTTACTTCTTTACTTCTTTACTTCTTTCTTTACTTCTTTACTTCTTTACTTCTTTACTTCTTTACTTCTTTCTTTACTTCTTTCTTTACTTCTTTACTTCTTTCTTTACTTCTTTACTTCTCTACTTCTTTCTTTACTTCTTTACTTCTTTCTTTACTTCTTTACTTCTTTCTTTACTTCTTTACTTCTTTACTTCTTCTTTACTTCTTTCTTTACTTCTTTACTTCTTTCTTTACTTCTTTACTTCTTTACTTCTCTACTTCTTTCTTTACTTCTTTACTTCTTTACTTCTTTCTTTACTTCTTTACTTCCTCCTTTACTTCTTTACTTCCTCCTTTACTTCTTTACTTCCTCCTTTACTTCTTTACTTCCTCCTTTACTTCTTTACTTCTTTCTTTACTTCTTCTTTACTTCTTTACTTCTTTACTTCTTCTTTACTTCTTCCTTTACTTCCTTCTTTACTTCTTCCTTTACTTCCTCCTTTACTTCCTCCTTTACTTCTTTACTTCCTCCTTTACTTCTTTACTTCTTTCTTTACTTCTTTACTTCTTTACTTCTTCTTTAATTCTTTCTTTACTTCTTTACTTCTTTACTTCTTTACTTCTTTCTTTACTTCTTTACTTCTTTACTTCTTTCTTTACTTCTTTACTTCTTTCTTTACTTCTTTACTTCTTTACTTCTTCTTTACTTCTTTCTTTACTTCTTTACTTCTTTCTTTACTTCTTTCTTTACTTCTGTACTTCTTTACTTCTTTACTTCTTTCTTTACTTCTTTACTTCCTTCTTTACTTCTTTACTTATTCTTTACTTCTTTCTTTACTTCTTTACTTCTTTACTTCTTACTTCTTTCTTTACTTCTTTACTTCTTTCTTTACTTCTTTACTTCTTCTTCTTTACTTCTTTCTTTACTTCTTTACTTCTTTCTTTACTTCTTTACTTCTTTCTTTACTTCTTTCTTTACTTCTTTACTTCTTTACTTGTTTACTTCTTTCTTTACTTCTTTACTTCCTCCTTTACTTCTTTACTTCTTTCTTTACTTCTTTACTTCTTTACTTCTTTACTTCTTTACTTCTTTACTTCTTTACTTCTTTACTTCTTACTTCTTTACTTCTTTCTTTACTTCTTTACTTCCTCCTTTACTTCCTCCTTTACTTCTTTACTTCCTTCTTTACTTCTTTCTTCTTTCTGTACTTCTTTACTTCTTCTTTACTTCTTTACTTCTTTACTTCTTCTTTACTTCTTTCTTTACTTCTTTACTTCTTTCTTTACTTCTTTCTTTACTTCTTTACTTCTTTACTTCTTTACTTCTTTCTTTACTTCTTTACTTCTTCTTCTTTACTTCTTTACTTCTTCTTCTTTACTTCTTTCTTTACTTCTTTACTTCTTTCTTTACTTCTTTACTTCTTTCTTTACTTCTTTCTTTACTTCTTTACTTCTTTACTTGTTTACTTCTTTCTTTACTTCTTTACTTCCTCCTTTACTTCTTTACTTCTTTCTTTACTTCTTTACTTCTTACTTCTTTACTTCTTTACTTCTTTCTTTACTTCTTTACTTCCTCCTTTACTTCCTCCTTTACTTCTTTGCTTCTTTCTGTACTTCTTTACTTCTTCTTTACTTCTTTCTTTACTTCTTTACTTCTTTCTTTACTTCTTTACTTCTTTACTTCTTTACTTCTTTACTTCTTCCTTTACTTCTTTACTTCTTTCTTTACTTCTTTACTTCTTTCTTTACTTCTTTACTTCTTTACTTCCTTCTTTACTTCCTCCTTTACTTCCTCCTTTACTTCCTCCTTTACTTCCTCCTTTACTTCCTCCTTTACTTCCTTCTTTCCTTCTTTACTTCCTTCTTTCCTTCTTTACTTCTTTCTTTACTTCTTTACTTCTTTACTTCTTTCTTTACTTCTTTACTTCTTTCTTTACTTCTTTACTTCTTTACTTCTTTACTTCTTTACTTCTTTCTTTACTTCTTTCTTTACTTCTTTCTTTACTTCTTTACTTCTCTACTTCTTCTTTACTTCTTTACTTCTTTCTTTACTTCTTTCCTTCTTTACTTCCTTCTTTCCTTCTTTACTTCTTTCTTTACTTCTTTACTTCTTTACTTCTTTCTTTACTTCTTTACTTCTTTCTTTACTTCTTTACTTCTTTACTTCTTTACTTCTTTACTTCTTTACTTCTTTCTTTACTTCTTTCTTTACTTCTTTACTTCTTTCTTTACTTCTTTACTTCTCTACTTCTTTCTTTACTTCTTTACTTCTTTCTTTACTTCTTTACTTCTTTCTTTACTTCTTTACTTCTTTCTTTACTTCTTTACTTCCTCCTTTACTTCTTTACTTCCTCCTTTACTTCTTTACTTCCTCCTTTACTTCTTTACTTCTTTCTTTACTTCTTTCTTTACTTCTTTACTTCTTTACTTCTTCTTTTTTACTTCTCTCTTACTTCTTCTTACTTCTTCCTTTACTTCCTCCTTTACTTCCTCCTTTACTTCTTTACTTCCTCCTTTACTTCTTTACTTCTTTCTTTACTTCTTTACTTCTTTACTTCTTCTTTAATTCTTTCTTTACTTCTTTACTTCTTTACTTCTTTACTTCTTTCTTACTTCTTTACTTCTTTACTTCCTTCTTTACTTCTTTACTTCTTTCTTTACTTCTTTACTTCTTTACTTCTTCTTTACTTCTTTCTTTACTTCTTTACTTCTTTCTTTACTTCTTTCTTTACTTCTTACTTCTTTACTTCTTTACTTCTTTCTTTACTTCTTTACTTCTTTCTTTACTTCTTTACTTCTTCTTCTTTACTTCTTTACTTCTTCTTCTTTACTTCTTTCTTTACTTCTTTACTTCTTTCTTTACTTCTTTACTTCTTTCTTTACTTCTTTACTTCTTTACTTCTTTACTTGTTTACTTCTTTCTTTACTTCTTTACTTCCTCCTTTACTTCTTTACTTCTTTCTTTACTTCTTTACTTCTTTACTTCTTTACTTCTTTACTTCTTTACTTCTTTACTTCTTTCTTTACTTCTTTACTTCCTCCTTTACTTCCTCCTTTACTTCCTCCTTTACTTCCTCCTTTACTTCTTTACTTCCTTCTTTACTTCTTTGCTTCTTTCTGTACTTCTTTACTTCTTCTTTACTTCTTTCTTTACTTCTTTACTTCTTTCTTTACTTTTTTACTTCTTTACTTCTTTACTTCTTTACTTCTTTCTTTACTTCTTTACTTCTTTCTTTACTTCTTTACTTCTTTCTTTACTTCTTTACTTCTTTACTTCCTTCTTTACTTCCTCCTTTACTTCCTCCTTTACTTTCCCCTTTACTTCCTCCTTTACTTCCTTCTTTCCTTCTTTACTTCCTTCTTTACTTCTTTACTTCTTTCTTCTTTACTTCTTTACTTCTTTCTTTACTTCTTTACTTCTTTCTTTACTTCTTTACTTCTTTACTTCTTTACTTCTTTACTTCTTTCTTTACTTCTTTCTTTACTTCTTTACTTCTTTCTTTACTTCTTTACTTCTCTACTTCTTTCTTTACTTCTTTACTTCTTTCTTTACTTCTTTACTTCTTTCTTTACTTCTTTACTTCTTTACTTCTTCTTTACTTCTTTCTTTACTTCTTTACTTCTTTCTTTACTTCTTTACTTCTTTACTTCTCTACTTCTTTCTTTACTTCTTTACTTCTTTACTTCTTTCTTTACTTCTTTACTTCTTTCTTTACTTCTTTACTTCCTCCTTTACTTCTTTACTTCCTCCTTTACTTCTTTACTTCTTTCTTTACTTCTTTCTTTACTTCTTTACTTCTTTACTTCTTCTTTACTTCTTCCTTTACTTCCTTCTTTACTTCTTCCTTTACTTCCTCCTTTACTTCCTCCTTTACTTCTTTACTTCCTCCTTTACTTCTTTACTTCTTTCTTTACTTCTTTACTTCTTTACTTCTTCTTTAATTCTTTCTTTACTTCTTTACTTCTTTACTTCTTTACTTCTTTCTTTACTTCTTTACTTCTTTACTTCTTTCTTTACTTCTTTACTTCTTTCTTTACTTCTTTACTTCTTTACTTCTTCTTTACTTCTTTCTTTACTTCTTTACTTCTTTCTTTACTTCTTTCTTTACTTCTCTACTTCTTTACTTCTTTACTTCTTTCTTTACTTCTTTACTTCCTTCTTTACTTCTTTACTTCTTTCTTTACTTCTTTACTTCTTTACTTCTTCTTTACTTCTTTCTTTACTTCTTTACTTCTTTCTTTACTTCTTTCTTTACTTCTTTACTTCTTTACTTCTTTCTTTACTTCTTTACTTCTTTCTTTACTTCTTTACTTCTTCTTCTTTACTTCTTTACTTCTTCTTCTTTACTTCTTCTTCTTTACTTCTTTACTTCTT
Source organism: Tinamus guttatus (assembly GCF_059628265.1). NCBI lineage: Eukaryota > Metazoa > Chordata > Aves > Tinamiformes > Tinamidae > Tinamus > Tinamus guttatus. Next base: position 19,176 of record NW_028290100.1, read on the forward strand.
TCTTTACTTCTTTACTTCTTTCTTTACTTCTTTCTTTACTTCTTTACTTCTTTACTTGTTTACTTCTTTCTTTACTTCTTTACTTCCTCCTTTACTTCTTTACTTCTTTCTTTACTTCTTTACTTCTTTACTTCTTTCTTTACTTCTTTACTTCTTTACTTCTTCTTTACTTCTTTCTTTACTTCTTTACTTCTTTCTTTACTTCTTTCTTTACTTCTTTACTTCTTTACTTCTTTCTTTACTTCTTTACTTCCTCCTTTACTTCTTTACTTCTTTCTTTACTTCTTTACTTCTTTACTTCTTTACTTCTTTACTTCTTTACTTCTTTACTTCTTTCTTTACTTCTTTACTTCCTCCTTTACTTCCTCCTTTACTTCCTCCTTTACTTCCTCCTTTACTTCCTTCTTTACTTCTTTGCTTCTTTCTGTACTTCTTTACTTCTTCTTTACTTCTTTCTTTACTTCTTTACTTCTTTCTTTACTTCTTTACTTCTTTACTTCTTTACTTCTTTACTTCTTTACTTCTTCCTTTACTTCTTTACTTCTTTCTTTACTTCTTTACTTCTTTCTTTACTTCTTTACTTCTTTACTTCCTTCTTTACTTCCTCCTTTACTTCCTCCTTTACTTCCTCCTTTACTTCCTCCTTTACTTCCTTCTTTCCTTCTTTACTTCCTTCTTTCCTTCTTTACTTCTTTCTTTACTTCTTTACTTCTTTACTTCTTTCTTTACTTCTTTACTTCTTTACTTCTTTACTTCTTTACTTCTTTACTTCTTTCTTTACTTCTTTCTTTACTTCTTTACTTCTTTCTTTACTTCTTTACTTCTCTACTTCTTTCTTTACTTCTTTACTTCTTTCTTTACTTCTTTACTTCTTTCTTTACTTCTTTACTTCTTTACTTCTTCTTTACTTCTTTCTTTACTTCTTTACTTCTTTCTTTACTTCTTTACTTCTTTACTTCTCTTACTTCTTTCTTTACTTCTTTACTTCTTTACTTCTTTACTTCTTTCTTTACTTCTTTACTTCCTTCCTTTACTTCTTTACTTCTCTCTTTACTTCTTTACTTCCTCCTTTACTTCTTTACTTCTTTCTTTACTTCTTTCTTTACTTCTTTACTTCTTTACTTCTTCTTTACTTCTTCCTTTACTTCCTTCTTTACTTCTTCCTTTACTTCCTCCTTTACTTCCTCCTTTACTTCTT
>NW_028290101.1:0-43344 GCF_059628265.1 Tinamus guttatus
CCCTATGGGAGCTATAGGGGGTTGTAGGGGAGCTCTGGGGGTCCTAGGGGAGCTCTGGGGGGCCCTACGGGGGCTAAAGGGCATCCTAGGGGGACTATAGGGGGTTCTATAGGAGCTCTAGGGTCCTATGGTGGTTATAGGGGGTCCTAGGGGAGCTCTAGGGGGCCCTATGGGGGCTATAGGGCATCCTATGTTGGTTATAGGGAGCCCTAGGGGAGCTCTAGGTGGTCCTATGTGGGCTATAGGGGGTCCTAGGTGAGCTCTGGGCGTCCTAGGGGAGCTCTAGGGGGACCAATGGAGGCTATAGGGAATCCTATGGGGACTATGGGGAGTCCTATAGGAGGTCCAGGAGGTCCTATGGGGCCTATATGGGGTCCTATGTTGGTTATAGGGGGTCCTAGGGGAGCTCTGGGGGTCCTGTGGGGCCTCTAGGGGGCCCTATGGGGGCTCTTAGGGGGTCCTATGGTGGTTATAGTTGGCCCTATGGGAGCTCTAGGGCATCCTATGGGGACTATAGGGGATCCTATAGAAGCTCTAGGGGGCTTAGAGGAGCTCTAGGGGTTCCTATGGGGACTCTAGGCGGTCCTATGGGAGTTCTAGGGGGCCCTATGGGGGTTATAGGGGGTCCTAGGGGAGCTCTTGGGGGTCCTAGGGGAGCTCTAGGGGGTCCTAGGGGAGCTCTAGGGGGCCCTATGGGGACTATATGGGGTCCTAAGGGAGCTCTGGGGGTCCTGTGGGGCTCTATGGGGCCCTATGGGAGCTCTAGGACATCCTATGGGGACTATAGAGAATCCTATAGAAGCTCTAGGGCGTTCTATCGGGGCTATAGGGAGTCCTATGGAAGTTATAGGGGACACTATGGGCGCTCTAGGGCATCCTACGGGCACTATAGAGGGTCCTATAGGAGGTCTAGGGGGGCTATAGAAGCTCTAGGGGGTCCTAAGGGGGCTCTAGGGGGTCCTATGGGAGCTGTAGGGGGCCCTATGGGGGTTATAGGGTGTCCTATGCGGGCTATAGGGGGTCCTAGGGGAACTCTAGGGGGCCCTATGGGGGCTATAGGGTATCCTATGGTGGTTTTAGGGGGCCCTAGGGGAGCTCTAGGAGGCTCTCTGGGGGCTATAGGGGCTCGTAGGGGAGCTCTGGGGATCCCGTGGGGTCTCTAGGGGGCCCTATGGGGGCTATAGTGGGTCCTATGGTGGCTATAGGGGGCCCTAAGGGAGCTCTAGGGGGCCCGATGGGGGCTATAGGGGGTCCTAGGGGAGCTCTGGGGGTCCTAGGGGAGCTCTAGGGGCCATATGGGCACTATAGGGCAACCTATGGGGACTATAGAGGGTCCTATAGGAGCTCTAGGGTGTCTATAGGAGCTCTAGGGGGTACTATGGGGGCTATAGGGCATCCTATGGTGGTTATAGGGGGGCCTAGGGGAGCTCTAGGTGGTCCTATGGGGGCTATAGGGGATCCTATAGGAGCTCTAGGGGGCTATAGGAGCTCTAGGGGATCCTATGGGGGCTCTAGATGGTCCTAGGGGAGCTCTAGGGAGCCCTACGGGAGCTATAGGGGGTCCTAGGGGAGCTCTGGGGGTCCTAGGGGAGCTCTAGGGGGCCCTATGGGGGCTATAGGGCATCCTATGGGGACTATAGGGGGTCCTATAGGAGCTCTAGGGGGGCTATGGGAGTTCTAGAGGGTCCTATGGGGCCTATATGGGGTCCCATGGTGGTTATAGGAGGCCCTAGGGGACCTCTAGGGGGCCCTAGGGGAGCTCTAGGGGGTCCTTGGGGAGCTCTAGGGGGTCCTATGGTGGCTATAGGGGGTCCTAGGGGAGCTCTGGAGGTCCTGTGGGGGCTATAGAGCATCCTATGGGGACTATAGGGGGTCCTATAGGAGCTCTAGAAGTGCTATAGGAGCTCTAGGGGATCCTATGGGGCCTATATGGGGTCCTATGATGGTTATAGGGGGCCCTAGGGGAGATCTAGGGGGCACTATGGGGGCTATAGGGGGTCCTATGGGAGCTCTGGGGGTCCTAGGGGAACTCTAGGGGGTCCTATGGGGGCTATAGGGGGTCCTATCGGAGCTCTGGCGGTCCTAGGGGAGCTCCAGGGGGCCCTATGGGGGCTATAGGGCATCCTATGGTGGTTATAGGGGGCCCTAGGGGAGCTCTGGGGGGTCCTAGGGGAGCTCTAGGGGATCCTATGGGGGCTCTAGATGGTCCTAGGGGAGCTCTAGGGAGCCCTATGGGAGCTATAGGGGGTCCTAGGGGAGCTCTGGGGGTCCTAGGGGAGCTCTAGGGGGCCCTATGGGGGCTATAGGGCATCCTATGGGGACTATAGGGGGTCCTATAGGAGCTCTAGGGGGGCTATAGGAGCTCTAGAGGGTCCTATGGGGCCTATATGGGGTCCCATGGTGGTTATAGGAGGCCCTAGGGGACCTCTAGGGGGCCCTAGGGGAGCTCTAGGGGGTGCTTGGGGAGCTCTAGGGGGTCCTTGGGGAGCTCTAGGGGGTCCTATGGTGGCTATAGGGGGTCCTAGGGGAGCTCTGGGGGTCCTGTGGGGGCGCTAGGGGCCCTATGGGGGCTATAGTGGGTCCTATGGTGGTTATAGGTGGCCCTATGGCAGCTCTAGGGCATCCTATGGGGACTATAGGGGATCCTATAGGAGCTCTAGGGGAGTTATAAGAGCTCTAGGGGTTCCTATGGGGGCTATAGGGGGTCCTATGTTGGTTATAGGGGACCCTATGGGAGCTCTAGTGCATCCTAATGGGATTATAGAGGGTCATATAGGAGGTTTAGGGGGGCTATAGGAGCTCTAGGGGGTCCTGTGGGGGCTCTAGGTGGTCCTATGGGAGCTCTAGGGGGTCCTATGGGGGCTATAGAGGGTCCTACGGTGGTTATAGGGTGACATAGGGGAGCTCTAGGGCGTCCTATGGGAGCTCTAGGAGGCACTCTGGGGGCTATAGGCGGTCCTAGGGGAGCTCTGGGGGTCCTGTCGGGCTCTAGTGGGCCCTATGTGGGCTATAGCGTGTCCTATGGAGGTTATAGGGGACCCTATGGGAGCTCTAGGGCATCCCATGGAGCTTTAGGGGGTCCTATGGGGGCCATAGGGGGTCCTTTGGGACCTCTAGGGGGCCCTATGGGGGCTATAGTGCATCCTATAGTGGTTACAGGGGACCCAATGGGAGCTCTAGGGCATCCTATGGGGACTATAGAGGGTCATATAGGAGGTTTAGGGGGTCTATAGGAGCTCTAGGGGGTCCTATGGGGGCTCTAGGGGGCCCTATGGGGGTTATAGGGTGTCCTATGCGGGCTATAGGGGGTCCTAGGGGAACTCTAGGGGGCCCTATGGGGGCTATAGGGTATCCTATGGTGGTTTTAGGGGGCCCTAGGGGAGCTCTAGGAGGCTCTCTGGGGGCTATAGGGGCTCGTAGGGGAGCTCTGGGGATCCCGTGGGGTCTCTAGGGGGCCCTATGGGGGCTATAGTGGGTCCTATGGTGGCTATAGGGGGCCCTAAGGGAGCTCTAGGGGGCCCGATGGGGGCTATAGGGGGTCCTAGGGGAGCTCTACGGCATCCCGTAGAGCTCTAGGGGGTCCTATGGGGACATTAGGGGGTTCTATGGGAGCTCTGGGGGTCCAGTGGGGGCTATAGGGGGCCCTATGGGAGCTCTAGGCGGCCCTATGAGGGTTATAGGGGGTCCTATGGGAGTTCTAAGTGGTCCTATGGGGGCTTTTGGGGGTCCTAGGGGAGCTCTAGGGGGTCCTAGGGGAACTCTAGGGGGCCCTATGGGGGCTATAGGGCATCCTATGGTGGTTATAGGGGGCCCTAGGGGAGCTCTAAGCGTCCTATGGGAGCTCTAGGAGGCCCGGTGGGGGCTATAGGGGGTCGTAGGGGAGCTCCGGGGTACTCGTGGGGTCTCTAGGGGGCCCTATGGGGGCTATAGTGGGTCCTATGATTGCTATAGGGGGGCCGATGGGGCTATAGGGGGTCCTAGGGCAGAACTGGGTGTCCTAGGGGGGCTATAGGGGGTTCTATGGTGGTTATAGGGCGCGCTGGGGGAGCTCTAGGGGGTCCTATGGGGGCTATTGAGGGTCCTATGGTGGTTATAGTGTGCCCTTTGGGAGCTCTAGGGCATCCTATGGGGTCTATCGGGGGTCCTATAGGAGTTCTAGGGAGTCTATAGGAGCTCTAGGGGGCCCTATGGGGACTACAGTGGGTCCTAGGGGAGCTCTAGGGGGCCCTATGGGAGCTCTAGGGCATCCTATGGGGACTATAGAGAATCCTAAAGAAGCTATAGGGGGTTCTATCGGGGCTATAGGGGGTCCTATGGGAGCTCTAGGGAGCCCTAGGAGGGTTATAGAGGGTCCTAGGGGAACTCTGAGGGGTCCTAGGGGAGCTCTAGGGGGTCCTATGGAGGCTATAGGGGGTCCTATCGGAGCTCTGGCGGTCCTAGGGGAGCTCTAGGGGGTCGTATGGGGGTATAGGGGGTCCTAGGGGAGATCTGGGGGTCCTATGGGGGCTATAGGGGGTCCTTGGGGAGCTCTGGTGGGTACTAGGGGAGCTCTAGGGCGTCCTATGGGAGCTCTAGGGGGTCCTATGGGAGCTACAGAGAGTCCTATGGTGGTTATAGGGGACCCTATGGGAGCTCTAGGGCGTCCTATGGGCACTACAGAGGGTCCTATAGCAGGTCTAGGGGGGCTATAGGACCTCTAGGGGGTCCTTGGGGGCTCTAGGGGGTCGTATGGGAGCTCTAGGGGGCCCTATGGGGGTTATAGGGTGTCCTAGGGGAGCTCTAGGGCGTCCCATGGAGCTCTAGGGGGTCCTATGGGGGCTATAGGGGGTTCTGTGGGAGCTCTGGGGGTCCTGTGGGGGCTATAGGGGGCCTTATGGGAGCTCTAGGGGGCCCTATGAGGGTTATAGCGGGTACTAGGGGAGCTCTAGGGGGTCCTATGGGAGCTGTAGGGGGTGCTATGGGAGTTCTAGGGGGTCCTATGGGGGCTACAGGGGGTCCTATAGGAGATCTAGGGGCTCTATAGGAGCTCTAGGGGGTCCTATGGAGCCTATACGGGGTCCTATGGTGGTTATAGGGGTCCCTAGGGGAGCTCTAGGGGGCCCAATGGGGGCTATAGGGCATCCTATGGTGGTTATAGGGGGCCCTAGGGGAGCTCTGGGGGGTCCTAGGGGAGCTCTAGGGGATCCTATGGGGGCTCTAGATGGTCCTAGGGGAGCTCTAGGGAGCCCTATGGGAGCTATAGGGGGTCCTAGGGGAGCTCTACGGGGCCCTATGGGGGCTATAGGGCATCCTATGGGGACTATAGGGGGTCCTACAGGAGCTCTAGGGGGGCTATAGGAGCTCTAGAGGCTCCTATGGGGCCTATATGGGGTCCCATGGTGGTTATAGGAGGCCCTAGGGGACCTCTAGGGGGCCCTATGGGAGCTATAGGGGGTCCTAGGGGAGCTCTAGGGGGTCCTAGGCGAGCTCTAGGGGGTCCTGTGGGGGCGCTAGGGGCCCTATGGGGGCTATAGTGGGTCCTATGGTGGTTATAGGTGGCCCTATGGCAGCTCTAGGGCATCCTATGGGGACTATAGGGGATCCTATAGGAGCTCTAGGGGAGTTATAAGAGCTCTAGGGGTTCCTATGGGGGATATAGGGGGTCCTATGTTGGTTATAGGGGACCCTATGGGAGCTCTAGTGCATCCTAATGGGATTATAGAGGGTCATATAGGAGGTTTAGGGGGGCTATAGGAGCTCTAGGGGGTCCTGTGGGGGCTCTAGGTGGTCCTATGGGAGCTCTAGGGGGTCCTATGGGGGCTATAGAGGGTCCTACGGTGGTTATAGGGTGACATAGGGGAGCTCTAGGGCGTCCTATGGGAGCTCTAGGAGGCTCTCTGGGGGCTATAGGGGGTCCTAGGGGAGCTCTGGGGGTCCTGTCGGGCTCTAGTGGGCCCTATGTGGGCTATAGGGTGTCCTATGGAGGTTATAGGGGACCCTATGGGAGCTCTAGGGCATCCCATGGAGCTTTAGGGGGTACTATGGGGGCTCCTAGGGTCCTGTAGGGGTTATAGGGGTCCTTATGGGAGCTCTAGGGGGCCCTATCAGGGTTATAGGGGGTCCTATGGGAGTTCTAGGGGGTCCTATGGGGGCCATAGGGGGTCCTTTGGGAGCTCTAGGGGGCCCTATGGGGGCTATAGTGCATCCTATAGTGGTTACAGGGGACCCTATGGGAGCTCTAGGGCATCCTATCGGGACTATAGAGGGTCATATAGGAGGTTTAGGGGGTCTATAGGAGCTCTAGGGGGTCCTATAGGGGCTCTAGGGGGTCCTATGGGAGCTCTAGGGAGCCCTATGGGAGCTCTAGGGGGTTCTAGGGGAGCTCTGGGGGGCCCTACAGGGGCTAAAGGGCATCCTAGGGGGACTATAGGGGTTCTATAGGAGCTCTAGGGTCCTATGGTGGTTATAGGGGGTCCTAGGGGAGCTCTAGGGGGCCCTATGGGGCTATAGGGCATCCTATGTTGGTTTTATAGGGAGCCCTAGGGGAGCTCTAGGTGGTCCTATGTGGGCTATAGGGAGTCCTAGGTGAGCTCTGGGCATCCTAGGGGAGCTCTAGGGGGACCTATGGAGGCTATAGGGAATCCTATGGGGACTATGGGAGTCCTATAGGAGGTCCAGGAGGTCCTATGGGGCCTATACGGGGTCCTAAGGTGGTTTATAGGGGGTCCTAGGGGAGCTCTGGGGGTCTTGTGGGGCCTCTAGGGGGCCCTATGGGGGCTCTTAGGGGTCCTATGGTGGTTATAGTTGGCCCTATGGGAGCTCTAGGGCATCCTATGGGGACTATAGGGGATTCCTATAGATGCTCTAGGGGGCTTAGAGGAGCTCTAGGGGTTCCTATGGGGGCTCTAGGGGGTCCTATGGGAGTTCTAGGGGGTCCTATGGGAGCTCTTGGGGGTCCTAGGGGAGCTCTAGGGCATGCTTTGGGAGCTCTAGGGGGCCCTATGGGGACTATATGGGGTCTAAGGGAGCTCTGGGGGTCCTGTGGGCCTCTAGGGGGCCCTATGGGAGCTCTAGGACATCCTATGGGGACTATAGAGAATCCTATAGAAGCTCTAGAGGGGTTCTATCGGGGCTATAGGGAGTCCCTATGGAAGTTATAGGGGACCCTATGGGCGCTCTAGGGCATCCTATGGGCACTATAGAGGGTCCTATAGGAGGTCTAGGGGGGGCTATAGAAGCTCTAGGGGGTCCTAAGGGGGCTCTAGGGGGTCCTATGGGAGCTGTAGGGGGCCCTATGGGGGTTATAGGGTGTCCTATGCGGGCTATAGGGGGTCCTAGGGGAACTCTAGGGAGCCCTATGGGGCCTATAGGGCATCCTATGGTGGTTTTAGGGGGCCCTAGGGGAGCTCTAGGGGGTCCTATGCGGGCTATAGGGGCTCGTAGGGGAGCTCTGGGGATCCCGTGGGGTCTCTAGGGGGGCCCTATGCGGGTTATAGTGGGTCCTATGGTGGCTATAGGGGGCCCTAAGGAGCTCTAGGGGGCCCGATGGGGGCTATAGGGGGTCCTATGGGAACTCTGGGGGTCCTAGGGGAGCTCTAGGGGGCCATATGGGCGCTATAGGGCAACCTATGGGGACTATAGGGGGGTCCTATAGGAGCTCTAGGGGTACTATGGGGGCTATAGGGCATCCTATGGTGGTTATAGGGGGCCCTAGGGGAGCTCTAGGTGGTCCTACGGGGGCTATAGGGATCCTATAGAGCTCTAGGGGGGCAATAGGAGCGCTAGGAGTTCCTATGGGAGCTATATGGGTACTATGCGAGGTCTCGGGGGTCCTATGGGGGCTCTAGAGTGTCCTATGTGGTTTTCAGGGACCGAAGGGAGCTCTAGGGGGCCCTATGGGGGCTATAGGAGGTCTTATGGGAGCTCTAGGGGTCCTAGGGGGGCTATAGGGGGGCCTATGGTGGTTATAGGGGGCCCTGGGGGAGTTCCAGGGGGTCCTATGGGGGCTATGGAGGGTCCTATGGTGGTTATAGTGTGCCCTATGGGAGCTCTAGGGCATCCTATGGGGACTACAGGGGGTCCTATAGGAGCTCTAGGGGGTCTATAGGAGCTCTAGGGGGTCCTATGGGGGCTATAGTGGGTCCTATAGTGGTTATAGGGGACCCTGTGGGAGCTCTAGGGCATCCTATAGGCACTGTAGAGGGTCGTATAGGAGGTCATAAGGGGGCTCTATGGGGTCCCACGGGGGCTCTACGGGGTCCTAAGGGGGTTATAGGGTGTCCTAGGGGAGCTGTACGGCGTCCCGTGGAGCTCTAGGGGGTCCTATGGGGTCTTTACGGGGTTCTATGGGAGCTTTGGGGGTCCAGTGGGGGCTATAGGGGGCCCTATGGGAGCTCTAGGAGGCCCTATGAGGGTTATACGGGGTCCTATAGGAGTTCTTGGGAGTTCTATGGGGGCTCTAGGGGGTCCTATGGGAGTTCTAGGGGGTCCTATGGGGGCTATTGGGAGTCCTAGGGGAGCTCTAGGGGATCCTATGGGGGCTATTGGGGGTCCTAGGGGAGCTCTAGGGGATCCTATGGGGGCTATAGGGCATCCTATGGGAGCTCTAGGGGGGCTATAGGAGCTCTAGGGGGTCCTATGGGGCCTATATGGGGTCCTATGGTGGTTATAGGGGGCAATAGGGGAGCTCTAGGGGGCCCCTATGGGGGCTATAGGGGGTCCTAGTGGAGCTATAGGGGGTCCTAGGGGAGCTCCAGGGGGCCCTATGGGGGCTATAGTGGGTCCTATGGTTGCTATAGAGGGCCCGATGGGGCTATAGGAGGTCCTAGGGCAGAACTGGGTGTCCTAGGGGGGCTATAGGGGGTTCTATGGTGGTTATAGGGCGCGCTGGGGGAGTTCTAGGGGGTCCTATGGGGGCTATTGAGGGTCCTATGGTGGTTATAGTGTGCCCTTTGGGAGCTCTAGGGCATCCTATGGGGTCTATCGGGGGTCCTATAGGAGCTCTAGGGGGTCCTATGGGGGCTATTGAGGGTCCTATGGTGGTTATAGTGTGCCCTTTGGGAGCTCTAGGGCATCCTATGGGGTCTATCGGGGGTCCTATAGGAGCTCTAGGGGGTCCTATGGGGGCTCTAGGGGGCACTATGGGGGCTATAGGGGGCCCTATGGGGGCTATAGGGGGACCTATCGGAGTTATAGGGCGTCCTAGGGGAGCTCTGGGAGTCTTGTGGGGGCTCTAGGGGGCCCTATGGGGACTACAGTGGGTCCTAGGGGAGCTCTGGTGGGTACTAGGGGAGCTCTAGGGCGTCCTATGGGAGCTCTAGGGAGGCTATAGGACCTCTAGGGGGTCCTTGGGGGCTCTAGGGGGTCGTATGGGAGCTCTAGGGGGCCCTATGGGGGTTATAGGGTGTCCTAGGGGAGCTCTAGGGCGTCTCATGGAGCTCTAGGGGGTCCTATGGGGGCTACAGGGGGTCCTATAGGAGATCTAGGGGCTCTATAGGAGCTCTAGGGGGTCCTATGGAGCCTATATGGGGTCCTATGGTGGTTATAGGGGTCCCTAGGGGAGCTCTAGGGGGCCCAATGGGGGCTATAGGGCATCCTATGGTGGTTATAGGGGGCCCTAGGGGAGCTCTGGGGGGTCCTAGGGGAGCTCTAGGGGATCCTATGGGGGCTCTAGATGGTCCTAGGGGAGCTCTAGGGAGCCCTATGGGAGCTATAGGGGGTCCTAGGGGAGCTCTGGGGGTCCTAGGGGAGCTCTAGGGGGCCCTATGGGGGCTATAGGGCATCCTATGGGGACTATAGGGGGTCCTATAGGAGCTCTAGGGGGGCTATAGGAGCTCTAGAGGGTCCTATGGGGCCTATATGGGGTCCCATGGTGGTTATAGGAGGCCCTAGGGGATCTCTAGGGGGCCCTATGGGAGCTCTAGGGGGTCCTAGGGGAGCTCTAGGGGGTCCTATGGTGGCTATAGGGGGTCCTATGGTGGCTATAGGGGGTCCTAGGGGAGCTCTGGGGGTCCTGTGGGGGCACTAGGGGCCCTATGGGGGCTATAGTGGGTCCTATGGTGGTTATAGGTGGCCCTATGGGGGCTATAGGGCATCCTATGGGGACTATAGGGGATCCTATAGGAGCTCTAGGGGAGTTATAAGAGCTCTAGGGGTTCCTATGGGGGCTATAGGGGGTCCTATGTTGGTTATAGGGGACCCTATGGGAGCTCTAGTGCATCCTAATGGGTTTATAGAGGGTCATATAGGAGGTTTAGGGGGGCTATAGGAGCTCTAGGGGGTCCTGTGGGGGCTCTAGGTGGTCCTATGGGAGCTCTAGGGGGTCCTATGGGGGCTATAGAGGGTCCTACGGTGGTTATAGGGTGACATAGGGGAGCTCTAGGGCGTCCTATGGGAGCTCTAGGAGGCACTCTGGGGGCTATAGGGGGTCCTAGGGGAGCTCTGGGGGTCCTGTCGGGCTCTAGTGGGCCCTATGTGGGCTATAGGGTGTCCTATGGAGGTTATAGGGGACCCTATGGGAGCTCTAGGGCATCCCATGGAGCTTTAGGGGGTCCTATGGGGGCCATAGGGGGTCCTTTGGGAGCTCTAGGGGGCCCTATGGGGGCTATAGTGCATCCTATAGTGGTTACAGGGGACCCTATGGGAGCTCTAGGGCATCCTATGGGGACTATAGAGGGTCATATAGGAGGTTTAGGGGGTCTATAGGAGCGCTAGGGGGTCCTATGGGGGCTCTAGGGGGTCCTATGGGGGCTCTAGGGAGCCCTATGGGAGCTATAGGGGGTTGTAGGGGAGCTCTGGGGGTCCTAGGGGAGCTCTGGGGGGCCCTACGGGGGCTAAAGGGCATCCTAGGGGGACTATAGGGGGTTCTATAGGAGCTCTAGGGTCCTATGGTGGTTATAGGGGGTCCTAGGGGAGCTCTAGGGGGCCCTATGGGGGCTATAGGGCATCCTATGTTGGTTATAGGGAGCCCTAGGGGAGCTCTAGGTGGTCCTATGTGGGCTATAGGGGGTCCTAGGTGAGCTCTGGGCGTCCTAGGGGAGCTCTAGGGGGACCAATGGAGGCTATAGGGAATCCTATGGGGACTATGGGGAGTCCTATAGGAGGTCCAGGAGGTCCTATGGGGCCTATATGGGGTCCTATGTTGGTTATAGGGGGTCCTAGGGGAGCTCTGGGGGTCCTGTGGGGCCTCTAGGGGGCCCTATGGGGGCTCTTAGGGGGTCCTATGGTGGTTATAGTTGGCCCTATGGGAGCTCTAGGGCATCCTATGGGGACTATAGGGGATCCTATAGAAGCTCTAGGGGGCTTAGAGGAGCTCTAGGGGTTCCTATGGGGACTCTAGGCGGTCCTATGGGAGTTCTAGGGGGCCCTATGGGGGTTATAGGGGGTCCTAGGGGAGCTCTTGGGGGTCCTAGGGGAGCTCTAGGGGGTCCTAGGGGAGCTCTAGGGGGCCCTATGGGGACTATATGGGGTCCTAAGGGAGCTCTGGGGGTCCTGTGGGGCTCTATGGGGCCCTATGGGAGCTCTAGGACATCCTATGGGGACTATAGAGAATCCTATAGAAGCTCTAGGGCGTTCTATCGGGGCTATAGGGAGTCCTATGGAAGTTATAGGGGACACTATGGGCGCTCTAGGGCATCCTACGGGCACTATAGAGGGTCCTATAGGAGGTCTAGGGGGGCTATAGAAGCTCTAGGGGGTCCTAAGGGGGCTCTAGGGGGTCCTATGGGAGCTGTAGGGGGCCCTATGGGGGTTATAGGGTGTCCTATGCGGGCTATAGGGGGTCCTAGGGGAACTCTAGGGGGCCCTATGGGGGCTATAGGGTATCCTATGGTGGTTTTAGGGGGCCCTAGGGGAGCTCTAGGAGGCTCTCTGGGGGCTATAGGGGCTCGTAGGGGAGCTCTGGGGATCCCGTGGGGTCTCTAGGGGGCCCTATGGGGGCTATAGTGGGTCCTATGGTGGCTATAGGGGGCCCTAAGGGAGCTCTAGGGGGCCCGATGGGGGCTATAGGGGGTCCTAGGGGAGCTCTGAGGGTCCTAGGGGAGCTCTAGGGGCCATATGGGCACTATAGGGCAACCTATGGGGACTATAGAGGGTCCTATAGGAGCTCTAGGGTGTCTATAGGAGCTCTAGGGGGTACTATGGGGGCTATAGGGCATCCTATGGTGGTTATAGGGGGGCCTAGGGGAGCTCTAGGTGGTCCTATGGGGGCTATAGGGGATCCTATAGGAGCTCTAGGGGGCTATAGGAGCTCTAGGGGATCCTATGGGGGCTCTAGATGGTCCTAGGGGAGCTCTAGGGAGCCCTACGGGAGCTATAGGGGGTCCTAGGGGAGCTCTGGGGGTCCTAGGGGAGCTCTAGGGGGCCCTATGGGGGCTATAGGGCATCCTATGGGGACTATAGGGGGTCCTATAGGAGCTCTAGGGGGGCTATGGGAGTTCTAGAGGGTCCTATGGGGCCTATATGGGGTCCCATGGTGGTTATAGGAGGCCCTAGGGGACCTCTAGGGGGCCCTAGGGGAGCTCTAGGGGGTCCTTGGGGAGCTCTAGGGGGTCCTATGGTGGCTATAGGGGGTCCTAGGGGAGCTCTGGAGGTCCTGTGGGGGCTATAGAGCATCCTATGGGGACTATAGGGGGTCCTATAGGAGCTCTAGAAGTGCTATAGGAGCTCTAGGGGATCCTATGGGGCCTATATGGGGTCCTATGATGGTTATAGGGGGCCCTAGGGGAGATCTAGGGGGCACTATGGGGGCTATAGGGGGTCCTATGGGAGCTCTGGGGGTCCTAGGGGAACTCTAGGGGGTCCTATGGGGGCTATAGGGGGTCCTATCGGAGCTCTGGCGGTCCTAGGGGAGCTCCAGGGGGCCCTATGGGGGCTATAGGGCATCCTATGGTGGTTATAGGGGGCCCTAGGGGAGCTCTGGGGGGTCCTAGGGGAGCTCTAGGGGATCCTATGGGGGCTCTAGATGGTCCTAGGGGAGCTCTAGGGAGCCCTATGGGAGCTATAGGGGGTCCTAGGGGAGCTCTGGGGGTCCTAGGGGAGCTCTAGGGGGCCCTATGGGGGCTATAGGGCATCCTATGGGGACTATAGGGGGTCCTATAGGAGCTCTAGGGGGGCTATAGGAGCTCTAGAGGGTCCTATGGGGCCTATATGGGGTCCCATGGTGGTTATAGGAGGCCCTAGGGGACCTCTAGGGGGCCCTAGGGGAGCTCTAGGGGGTGCTTGGGGAGCTCTAGGGGGTCCTTGGGGAGCTCTAGGGGGTCCTATGGTGGCTATAGGGGGTCCTAGGGGAGCTCTGGGGGTCCTGTGGGGGCGCTAGGGGCCCTATGGGGGCTATAGTGGGTCCTATGGTGGTTATAGGTGGCCCTATGGCAGCTCTAGGGCATCCTATGGGGACTATAGGGGATCCTATAGGAGCTCTAGGGGAGTTATAAGAGCTCTAGGGGTTCCTATGGGGGCTATAGGGGGTCCTATGTTGGTTATAGGGGACCCTATGGGAGCTCTAGTGCATCCTAATGGGATTATAGAGGGTCATATAGGAGGTTTAGGGGGGCTATAGGAGCTCTAGGGGGTCCTGTGGGGGCTCTAGGTGGTCCTATGGGAGCTCTAGGGGGTCCTATGGGGGCTATAGAGGGTCCTACGGTGGTTATAGGGTGACATAGGGGAGCTCTAGGGCGTCCTATGGGAGCTCTAGGAGGCACTCTGGGGGCTATAGGCGGTCCTAGGGGAGCTCTGGGGGTCCTGTCGGGCTCTAGTGGGCCCTATGTGGGCTATAGCGTGTCCTATGGAGGTTATAGGGGACCCTATGGGAGCTCTAGGGCATCCCATGGAGCTTTAGGGGGTCCTATGGGGGCCATAGGGGGTCCTTTGGGACCTCTAGGGGGCCCTATGGGGGCTATAGTGCATCCTATAGTGGTTACAGGGGACCCAATGGGAGCTCTAGGGCATCCTATGGGGACTATAGAGGGTCATATAGGAGGTTTAGGGGGTCTATAGGAGCTCTAGGGGGTCCTATGGGGGCTCTAGGGGGCCCTATGGGGGTTATAGGGTGTCCTATGCGGGCTATAGGGGGTCCTAGGGGAACTCTAGGGGGCCCTATGGGGGCTATAGGGTATCCTATGGTGGTTTTAGGGGGCCCTAGGGGAGCTCTAGGAGGCTCTCTGGGGGCTATAGGGGCTCGTAGGGGAGCTCTGGGGATCCCGTGGGGTCTCTAGGGGGCCCTATGGGGGCTATAGTGGGTCCTATGGTGGCTATAGGGGGCCCTAAGGGAGCTCTAGGGGGCCCGATGGGGGCTATAGGGGGTCCTAGGGGAGCTCTACGGCATCCCGTAGAGCTCTAGGGGGTCCTATGGGGACATTAGGGGGTTCTATGGGAGCTCTGGGGGTCCAGTGGGGGCTATAGGGGGCCCTATGGGAGCTCTAGGCGGCCCTATGAGGGTTATAGGGGGTCCTATGGGAGTTCTAAGTGGTCCTATGGGGGCTTTTGGGGGTCCTAGGGGAGCTCTAGGGGGTCCTAGGGGAACTCTAGGGGGCCCTATGGGGGCTATAGGGCATCCTATGGTGGTTATAGGGGGCCCTAGGGGAGCTCTAAGCGTCCTATGGGAGCTCTAGGAGGCCCGGTGGGGGCTATAGGGGGTCGTAGGGGAGCTCCGGGGTACTCGTGGGGTCTCTAGGGGGCCCTATGGGGGCTATAGTGGGTCCTATGATTGCTATAGGGGGGCCGATGGGGCTATAGGGGGTCCTAGGGCAGAACTGGGTGTCCTAGGGGGGCTATAGGGGGTTCTATGGTGGTTATAGGGCGCGCTGGGGGAGCTCTAGGGGGTCCTATGGGGGCTATTGAGGGTCCTATGGTGGTTATAGTGTGCCCTTTGGGAGCTCTAGGGCATCCTATGGGGTCTATCGGGGGTCCTATAGGAGTTCTAGGGAGTCTATAGGAGCTCTAGGGGGCCCTATGGGGACTACAGTGGGTCCTAGGGGAGCTCTAGGGGGCCCTATGGGAGCTCTAGGGCATCCTATGGGGACTATAGAGAATCCTAAAGAAGCTATAGGGGGTTCTATCGGGGCTATAGGGGGTCCTATGGGAGCTCTAGGGAGCCCTAGGAGGGTTATAGAGGGTCCTAGGGGAACTCTGAGGGGTCCTAGGGGAGCTCTAGGGGGTCCTATGGAGGCTATAGGGGGTCCTATCGGAGCTCTGGCGGTCCTAGGGGAGCTCTAGGGGGTCGTATGGGGGTATAGGGGGTCCTAGGGGAGATCTGGGGGTCCTATGGGGGCTATAGGGGGTCCTTGGGGAGCTCTGGTGGGTACTAGGGGAGCTCTAGGGCGTCCTATGGGAGCTCTAGGGGGTCCTATGGGAGCTATAGAGAGTCCTATGGTGGTTATAGGGGACCCTATGGGAGCTCTAGGGCGTCCTATGGGCACTACAGAGGGTCCTATAGCAGGTCTAGGGGGGCTATAGGACCTCTAGGGGGTCCTTGGGGGCTCTAGGGGGTCGTATGGGAGCTCTAGGGGGCCCTATGGGGGTTATAGGGTGTCCTAGGGGAGCTCTAGGGCGTCCCATGGAGCTCTAGGGGGTCCTATGGGGGCTATAGGGGGTTCTGTGGGAGCTCTGGGGGTCCTGTGGGGGCTATAGGGGGCCTTATGGGAGCTCTAGGGGGCCCTATGAGGGTTATAGCGGGTACTAGGGGAGCTCTAGGGGGTCCTATGGGAGCTGTAGGGGGTGCTATGGGAGTTCTAGGGGGTCCTATGGGGGCTACAGGGGGTCCTATAGGAGATCTAGGGGCTCTATAGGAGCTCTAGGGGGTCCTATGGAGCCTATACGGGGTCCTATGGTGGTTATAGGGGTCCCTAGGGGAGCTCTAGGGGGCCCAATGGGGGCTATAGGGCATCCTATGGTGGTTATAGGGGGCCCTAGGGGAGCTCTGGGGGGTCCTAGGGGAGCTCTAGGGGATCCTATGGGGGCTCTAGATGGTCCTAGGGGAGCTCTAGGGAGCCCTATGGGAGCTATAGGGGGTCCTAGGGGAGCTCTACGGGGCCCTATGGGGGCTATAGGGCATCCTATGGGGACTATAGGGGGTCCTACAGGAGCTCTAGGGGGGCTATAGGAGCTCTAGAGGCTCCTATGGGGCCTATATGGGGTCCCATGGTGGTTATAGGAGGCCCTAGGGGACCTCTAGGGGGCCCTATGGGAGCTATAGGGGGTCCTAGGGGAGCTCTAGGGGGTCCTAGGCGAGCTCTAGGGGGTCCTAGGCGAGCTCTAGGGGGTCCTGTGGGGGCGCTAGGGGCCCTATGGGGGCTATAGTGGGTCCTATGGTGGTTATAGGTGGCCCTATGGCAGCTCTAGGGCATCCTATGGGGACTATAGGGGATCCTATAGGAGCTCTAGGGGAGTTATAAGAGCTCTAGGGGTTCCTATGGGGGATATAGGGGGTCCTATGTTGGTTATAGGGGACCCTATGGGAGCTCTAGTGCATCCTAATGGGATTATAGAGGGTCATATAGGAGGTTTAGGGGGGCTATAGGAGCTCTAGGGGGTCCTGTGGGGGCTCTAGGTGGTCCTATGGGAGCTCTAGGGGGTCCTATGGGGGCTATAGAGGGTCCTACGGTGGTTATAGGGTGACATAGGGGAGCTCTAGGGCGTCCTATGGGAGCTCTAGGAGGCTCTCTGGGGGCTATAGGGGGTCCTAGGGGAGCTCTGGGGGTCCTGTCGGGCTCTAGTGGGCCCTATGTGGGCTATAGGGTGTCCTATGGAGGTTATAGGGGACCCTATGGGAGCTCTAGGGCATCCCATGGAGCTTTAGGGGGTACTATGGGGGCTCCTAGGGTCCTGTAGGGGTTATAGGGGTCCTTATGGGAGCTCTAGGGGGCCCTATCAGGGTTATAGGGGGTCCTATGGGAGTTCTAGGGGGTCCTATGGGGGCCATAGGGGGTCCTTTGGGAGCTCTAGGGGGCCCTATGGGGGCTATAGTGCATCCTATAGTGGTTACAGGGGACCCTATGGGAGCTCTAGGGCATCCTATCGGGACTATAGAGGGTCATATAGGAGGTTTAGGGGGTCTATAGGAGCTCTAGGGGGTCCTATAGGGGCTCTAGGGGGTCCTATGGGAGCTCTAGGGAGCCCTATGGGAGCTCTAGGGGGTTCTAGGGGAGCTCTGGGGGGCCCTACAGGGGCTAAAGGGCATCCTAGGGGGACTATAGGGGGTTCTATAGGAGCTCTAGGGTCCTATGGTGGTTATAGGGGGTCCTAGGGGAGCTCTAGGGGGCCCTATGGGGGCTATAGGGCATCCTATGTTGGTTATAGGGAGCCCTAGGGGAGCTCTAGGTGGTCCTATGTGGGCTATAGGGAGTCCTAGGTGAGCTCTGGGCATCCTAGGGGAGCTCTAGGGGGACCTATGGAGGCTATAGGGAATCCTATGGGGACTATGGGGAGTCCTATAGGAGGTCCAGGAGGTCCTATGGGGCCTATACGGGGTCCTAAGGTGGTTATAGGGGGTCCTAGGGGAGCTCTGGGGGTCTTGTGGGGCCTCTAGGGGGCCCTATGGGGGCTCTTAGGGGTCCTATGGTGGTTATAGTTGGCCCTATGGGAGCTCTAGGGCATCCTATGGGGACTATAGGGGATCCTATAGATGCTCTAGGGGGCTTAGAGGAGCTCTAGGGGTTCCTATGGGGGCTCTAGGGGGTCCTATGGGAGTTCTAGGGGGTCCTATGGGAGCTCTTGGGGGTCCTAGGGGAGCTCTAGGGCATGCTTTGGGAGCTCTAGGGGGCCCTATGGGGACTATATGGGGTCCTAAGGGAGCTCTGGGGGTCCTGTGGGGCCTCTAGGGGGCCCTATGGGAGCTCTAGGACATCCTATGGGGACTATAGAGAATCCTATAGAAGCTCTAGAGGGTTCTATCGGGGCTATAGGGAGTCCTATGGAAGTTATAGGGGACCCTATGGGCGCTCTAGGGCATCCTATGGGCACTATAGAGGGTCCTATAGGAGGTCTAGGGGGGCTATAGAAGCTCTAGGGGGTCCTAAGGGGGCTCTAGGGGGTCCTATGGGAGCTGTAGGGGGCCCTATGGGGGTTATAGGGTGTCCTATGCGGGCTATAGGGGGTCCTAGGGGAACTCTAGGGAGCCCTATGGGGCCTATAGGGCATCCTATGGTGGTTTTAGGGGGCCCTAGGGGAGCTCTAGGGGGTCCTATGCGGGCTATAGGGGCTCGTAGGGGAGCTCTGGGGATCCCGTGGGGTCTCTAGGGGGCCCTATGCGGGTTATAGTGGGTCCTATGGTGGCTATAGGGGGCCCTAAGGGAGCTCTAGGGGGCCCGATGGGGGCTATAGGGGGTCCTATGGGAACTCTGGGGGTCCTAGGGGAGCTCTAGGGGGCCATATGGGCGCTATAGGGCAACCTATGGGGACTATAGGGGGTCCTATAGGAGCTCTAGGGGGTACTATGGGGGCTATAGGGCATCCTATGGTGGTTATAGGGGGCCCTAGGGGAGCTCTAGGTGGTCCTACGGGGGCTATAGGGGATCCTATAGGAGCTCTAGGGGGGCAATAGGAGCGCTAGGAGTTCCTATGGGAGCTATAATGGGTACTATGCGAGGTCTCGGGGGTCCTATGGGGGCTCTAGAGTGTCCTATGGTGGTTTTCAGGGACCCGAAGGGAGCTCTAGGGGGCCCTATGGGGGCTATAGGAGGTCTTATGGGAGCTCTAGGGGTCCTAGGGGGGCTATAGGGGGGCCTATGGTGGTTATAGGGGGCCCTGGGGGAGTTCCAGGGGGTCCTATGGGGGCTATGGAGGGTCCTATGGTGGTTATAGTGTGCCCTATGGGAGCTCTAGGGCATCCTATGGGGACTACAGGGGGTCCTATAGGAGCTCTAGGGGGTCTATAGGAGCTCTAGGGGGTCCTATGGGGGCTATAGTGGGTCCTATAGTGGTTATAGGGGACCCTGTGGGAGCTCTAGGGCATCCTATAGGCACTGTAGAGGGTCGTATAGGAGGTCATAAGGGGGCTCTATGGGGTCCCACGGGGGCTCTACGGGGTCCTAAGGGGGTTATAGGGTGTCCTAGGGGAGCTGTACGGCGTCCCGTGGAGCTCTAGGGGGTCCTATGGGGTCTTTACGGGGTTCTATGGGAGCTTTGGGGGTCCAGTGGGGGCTATAGGGGGCCCTATGGGAGCTCTAGGAGGCCCTATGAGGGTTATACGGGGTCCTATAGGAGTTCTTGGGAGTTCTATGGGGGCTCTAGGGGGTCCTATGGGAGTTCTAGGGGGTCCTATGGGGGCTATTGGGAGTCCTAGGGGAGCTCTAGGGGATCCTATGGGGGCTATTGGGGGTCCTAGGGGAGCTCTAGGGGATCCTATGGGGGCTATAGGGCATCCTATGGGAGCTCTAGGGGGGCTATAGGAGCTCTAGGGGGTCCTATGGGGCCTATATGGGGTCCTATGGTGGTTATAGGGGGCAATAGGGGAGCTCTAGGGGGCCCTATGGGGGCTATAGGGGGTCCTAGTGGAGCTATAGGGGGTCCTAGGGGAGCTCCAGGGGGCCCTATGGGGGCTATAGGGCATCCTATGGGGACTATAGGGAGTCCTCTAGGAGCTCTAGGAGGTCCTATGGGGCTTATACGGGTTCCGATGGTGGTTATAGGGGGTCCTAGGGGAGCTCTGGTGGTCCTGTGGGGGCTCTAGGGGGCCCTATGGGGGCTCTTAGGGGTCCTATAGTGGTTATAGGTGGCCCTATGGGAGCTCACGGGCATCCTATGGGGACTATAGTGGATCCTATAGAAGCTCTAGGGGGGCTATAGGAGCTCTAGGGGTTCCTATGGGGGCTCTAGGGGGTCCTATGGGAGTTCTAGGGGGCCCTATGAGGGTTATAGCGCGTCCTAGGTGAGCTCTAGGGGGTGCTATGCGGGCTCTAGGGGGTCCTATGGGAGTTCTAGGGGGTCCTATGGGGGCTATAGGGGGTCCTAGGGGAGCTCTGGGGGTCCTGGGGGCGCTCTAGGGGGGCTCTAGTGGGTCCTATGGAGGTTATAGGGGACCCTATGGGAGCTCTAGGGCATCCTATGGGGACTATCGAGGGTCATATAGCAGGTTTAGGGCTCCTATAGGAGCTCTAGGGGGTCCTATGGGGGCTCTAGGGGGTCCTAGGGGAGCTCTAGGGGGTCCTAGGGGAGCTCTAGGGGGTCCTAGGGGAGCTCTGGGGGAGTTATAGGATCTCTAGGGGGTCCTATGGGGGCTATAGAAGGTCCTATGGTGATTATAGGGGGCCCTAGGGGAGCTCTAGGGCATCCTATGCGGACTATAGAGGGTCCTAAAGGAGGTTTAGGGGGTCTATAGGAGCTCTAGGGGTTCCTATGGGGGCTCTAGGGGGTCCTATGGGGGTTATAGGGGGTCCTATGGGGGTTATAGGGGGTCCTAGGGGAGTTCTCGGGCGCCCTATGGGGAGCTGGGAGCCTCCTGGCCTCCTCTACGGGGGCCTCTGAGCCTCCCGGCCTCTGACATGGTGGACTCTGAGCCTCTCCTATGGGGGTAGGGAGCCGCCCGGCCTCTTCTGTGGGGGCCTCTGAGCCTCCTGGACTCCACTATGGACGTCTTTCAGCCTCCTGGCCTCTCATATAGGGGCCTATGACTGTCCCAGCCTTCTTTAAGGGAAACTGAGCCTCCTGGAATCGGATATGGGGAGCTAGGAGCCTCCTGGCCTCCGATATGTGGGCCTATGAGCCTCCTGGCCTCTGATACGGGGAGCCCCGGAGCCTTCTGGCCTCCAATATGGGGAGCTGGGAGCCTCCTGGCCTCTCATATTGGGGCCTCTGAGCCTCCTGGACTCCGCTATGGGGAGCTGGGAGTCTCCTGGCCTGCACTATGGGGGCCTCTGAGCCTCCTGGCTTCTCATATGGGGGTCTCTGACCCTCCCAGCCTCCTCCATGGGGGCCTCTGAGCCTCCCAGCCTCTGATACGGGGGACTGGGAGCCTCCTGGCCTCTCATACAGGAGCCTCTGAGCCTCCTGGCCTCCGCTATGGGGGTCTGGGAGCCTCCGTTATGGGGACCTAGAGCCTCGCGACCTCCTCTGTGGGGGTCTGTGAGCCTCCTGGCCTCCTCTATGGGGGTCTCAGAGTCTCTCCTATGCGGGACCTGGAGCCTCCTGGACTCCGCTACGGGGCCCTTGGTCCTCCTGTCCTCCGACATGGGGGGCATCTGAGCCTCCCGGCCTCCGATACTGGGGGCCCTGGAGCCTCCTGGCCTTCGATATGGGTGCCTCTGAGTCTCCTGGACTCGGATATGTGGAGCTGGGAGCCTCCCGGCCTCCTCTATGGGGTCCTCTGAGTCTCACGGCCTTTGATATGGGGGACCCTGGTGCCTCCCGGTCTCTGATATGGGGGTCTCTGAGCCTCTCCTATGGGGGTCTGGCAGCCTCCCAGCCTCCTCTATGGGGGCCTCTGAGTGTCCTGGACTCCGATATGGGGCACGGGGAGCCTCCCGGCCTCATCTATAGGGTCTCTGAGCCTCCTGGACTCCACTACAGGCATCTCTCAGCCTCCTGGCCTCTCATATAGTGGCCTCTGAGTGTCCAAGCCTTCTCTATGTGGGTCTGAGCCTCCTGGACTCAGATATGGGGGGCTGGGAGCCTCCTGGCCTCTCATCCAGGAGCCTCCGAGCCTCCTGGCCCCCACCATTGGGGTCTGGGAGTCTCCCAGCCTCCTCTGTGGGGGTCTCTGAGCCTCTCCTATGGGGGCCTGGAGCCTCCTGGAGTCCGCTAAGCAGGGGGCAGTCCTCCTGGACTCTGATATGGGGGTCTCTGAGTCTCCTGGCCTCCGATATGGGGACCTAGAGCCTCTCCTATGGGGGGCTGGGAGCCTCCCAGCCTCTGCTATGGGGGTCTCTGAGGCTCCCGGCCTCCGATATGGGGGGCTGTAGGGAAATGCTGTGCTGAGGATCTGCAGAGCTGAGAAGAGCCTGTGCGGTCGGGACCTAGCAAAGCTCCTGGCAACCAACCAGAACGAGCCTGGAAACCCCTCAGCTGCTTGTAGGGATCAATATCCGCGCACGTCGGTAACAACCGGAGCGAGACCTGACCTCATGTTGAGTCCGTGTCCTGCGATCCGGCTCGGCTCCCGGAAAGGCCGTGCAGTTATCCTGCGCTGGGCCAACAGCCGGCGCCCGAACAGGGACCCAACGGCAGGAACGTTGGGACCCGACGGCAGGGGACCAAACGGCAGGAAAGTTGCTGCGACGGGTGGGAGATCCTGGGTCGCCGCGGCCGGACGGAGGATCCAGGAGCCGGGAAGCGGCGTCCGCTGCGAGGGATTCTCTGCTCCCAATCAGGCCTGGCTGCTGCAAAAGGAAAAAGGGGCAGTTAGAGAGGAATGGGCAGAGAGCCGCGGCCAGGGCTGCCCAGCAGGGCTGCTCAATCCCGGCTTTCAGGTCGCAGTGGAAGCACAACGGGAACGCTGGCTAGGGGATAAGGAAGCAGGCCAAGGCCAGAGCGAATAAAAGAGCTGTTGAACTAAAAGGAGGAGCTGAACAAGCCAGGGGGGCTGGAAGGGTCTCGGTTACATCATTGTCAGCCAATCAGGAGCCTGCGCAGTGACGTCACTAACTGCCACAATCATATAAACGTGCTGCATGCGAGCTAATAAACGAGCAGGATCCTTTAACTGCCATCGAGGGGGCGTCCTGACTCCGGCCGACCTCCTACAGGGGGACATGGAGGGACATGAGGGACACGGGAGACATGGGGGGACATGGGGGGACATGGGGGGACACTGGGGACATGGGGGGACATGGTGGGACTCGGGGGACATGGGGACACACGGAGGGACACATGGAGGGAACACTGGGGGACACGGGGGGACATGGAAGGACACACGGGGACACACGGAGGGACATGCAGAGGACACACGGAGGGACACGCAGGTGACACAGAGACACACGGAGGGACACGCAAGTGACACAGGGGACACACGGAGGGACACGCAAGTGACACAGGGGACACACGGAGGGACACGCAGGTGACACAGGGACATGCGCGGCCCCCCATAGCCCCCACGTTCCCCCTATTCCCCCCTGGATCCCCGTGTCCCCCCCATGTCCCCACCCCCCCCTGTGTCCCCGTCCCCTCAGCTAACGAGCCCCTTCATTAACCCCCGCTCATTAAGCCCCCGCATTATCTCCCCCCCCCACTAATCCCCCCCGGATCCCGGTTTCCTACCCGGCAGTTCCAGCCCCAGCTCCATGGTCTGCGCTGAGGCACGGGGGGGTCCCAATGTCCCTCCGTGGGTGTCACCAGCCCCCTCGTTACCCCAATGTCCCCCTGTGGGTGACACCAACCCCGTCCCCGTGACCGGGAGCCGCCGCCATCGCTGCCGCCGCCTGCGCCCTCAGCTTCCGCTTCCGGCGACCCGCCCCTTCCGCCGCGCGTTGCCCCCGGCGACGGCTCCGCCAATGGGGGCGCGTTGCCCCGAGCGACGGCTCTGCCAATGGCGGCGCGTTGCCCCTAGCGACGGATCCGCCAATGGCGGCGCGTTGCCCCTAGCGACGGCTCCGCCAATGGCGGCGCGTTGCCCCGAGTGACGGCTCCGCCAATGGCGGCGCGTTGCCCCGAGTGACGGCTCCGCCAATGGCGGCGCGTTGCCCCCAGCGACGGCTCCGCCAATGGCGGCGCGTTGCCCCCAGCGACGGCTCCGCCAATGGCGGCGCGTTGCCCCCGGCGACGGCTCCGCCAATGGCGGCGCGTTGCCCCCGGCGACGGCTCCGCCAATGGCGGCGCGTTGCCCCGAGCGACGGCTCCGCCAATGGGGGCGCGTTGCCCCTAGCGACGGCTCCGCCAATGGGGGCGCGTTGCCCCGAGCGACGGCTCCGCCAATGGGGGCGCGTTGCCCCTAGCGACGGCTCCGCCAATGGCGGCGCGTTGCCCCTAGCGACGGCTCCGCCAATGGCGGCGCGTTGCCCCTAGCGACGGATCCGCCAGGCGCGTTGCCCCGAGCGACGGCTCCGCCAATGGGGGCGCGTTGCCCGGAGTGACAGCTCCGCGAATGGCGGCGCGTTGCCTCCAGCGACACATTCACACTGGAAGAGGCAGGATCCCAATGTCCCCCTGTGGGCGACACCAGCCCCCCGTTACCCCAATGACCTCCTGTGGGTAACACGACTAACCCCGGGAGGGGGAGAGGGAGCCGGCGGCGCCGACTGCGCCCTTCCCCTTCCGTCTCCGGAGACCCGCCCCTTCCGCCGCGTCTGCGCGCGGAGGTGTCCAATGGTGGCGCGTTGCCCCCAGCGACGGCTCCGCCAATGGGGGCGCGTTGCCCCTAGCGACGGCTCCGCCAATGGCGGCGCGTTGCCCCCAGCGACGGCTCCGCCAATGGCGGCGCGTTGCCCTCCTCCCGTCTGCGCATGCGCCGCCTCCCCCCTCCACATTGCAGTACCGATTTTCGGACACGCGATGGCAGCAGTGAGCGCTCCCGACGCTCTGCGCATGCGCGCCCCTCCCCGGGCCGTTGCAGTACCGATATTCGGACACCGTTCGGACGATAATTCTAGTAACCAGTGATGTAAATACAAAGGCTCCCAATTGGCAGACAATGATCTGACTAAGACCCTCCCCTGCCCGTTCCAGTACCGATTTTCGGACA
Source organism: Tinamus guttatus (assembly GCF_059628265.1). Lineage (NCBI taxonomy): Eukaryota > Metazoa > Chordata > Aves > Tinamiformes > Tinamidae > Tinamus > Tinamus guttatus. The sequence continues at coordinate 24,584 of NW_028290101.1, forward strand.
CGCGACGGCAGCAGGGAGCCCTCCCGACGCTCTGCGCATGCGCAGCCTCCCCCTGCCAATTGCAGTACCGACTTTCGGACACGGGATGGCAGCAGTGAGCGCTCCCGACGTTCTGCGCATGCGCAGCCTCCCGCTCCCCGTTGCAGTACCGATTTTCGGACACGGGATGGCAGCAGTGAGCCCTGCCAACGCTTTGCGCATGCGCAGCCTCCCCCTCCCCGTTGCAGTACCGATTTTCGGACACGGGATGGCAGCAGTGAGCGCTCCCGACGCTCTGCGCATGCGCAGCTTCCCCCTCCCCATTGCAGTACCGATTTTCGGACACGGGATGGCAGCAGTGAGCCCTCCAGACGCTCTGCGCATGCGCGGCATTCCCCTCCCCGTTGCAGTACCTATGGTGGTTATAGGGGGCCCTAGGGGAGCTCTAGGTGGTCCTATGGGGGCTATAGGGGATCCTATAGGAGCTCTAGGGGGGCAATAGGAGCGCTAGGAGTTCCTATGGGAGCTATAATGGGTACTATGCGAGGTCTCGGGGGTCCTATGGGGGCTATAGAGTGTCCTATGTTGGTTTTCAGGGACCCGAAGGGAGCTCTAGGGGGCCATATGGGGGCTATAGGGGGGCCTATGGTGGTTATAGGGGGCCCTGGGGGAATTCTAGGGAGTCCTATGGGGGCTATAGAGGGTCCTATGGTGGTTATTGGGGACCCTGTGGGAGCTCTAGGGCATCCTATGGGGACTACAGGGGGTCCTATAGAAGCTCTAGGGGGCTTAGAGGAGCTCTAGGGGTTCCTATGGGGACTCTAGGCGGTCCTATGGGAGTTCTAGGGGGCCCTATGGGGGTTATAGGGGGTCCTAGGGGAGCTCTTGGGGGTCCTATGGGAGCTCTAGGGGGCCCTATGGGGACTATATGGGGTCCTAAGGGAGCTCTGGGGGTCCTGTGGGGGCTCTATGGGGCCCTATGGGAGCTCTAGGACATCCTATGGGGACTATAGAGAATCCTATAGAAGCTCTAGGGGGTTCTATCCGGGCTATAGGGAGTCCTATGGAAGTTATAGGGGACCCTATGGGCGCTCTAGGGCATCCTATGGGCACTCTAGAGGGTCCTATAGGAGGTCTAGGGGGGCTATAGAAGCTCTAGGGGGTCCTAAGGGGGCTCTAGGGGGTCCTATGGGAGCTGTAGGGGGCCCTATGGGGGTTATAGGGTGTCCTATGCGGGCTATAGGGGGTCCTAGGGGAACTCTAGGGGGCCCTATGGGGGCTATAGGGTATCCTATGGTGGTTTTAGGGGGCCCTAGGGGAGCTCTAGGAGGCTCTCTGGGGGCTATAGGGGCTCGTAGGGGAGCTCTGGGGATCCCGTGGGGTCTCTAGGGGGCCCTATGGGGGCTATAGTGGGTCCTATGGTGGCTATAGGGGGCCCTAAGGGAGCTCTAGGGGGCCCGATGGGGGCTATAGGGGGTCCTATGGGAGCTCTGGGGGTCCTAGGGGAGCTCTAGGGGCCATATGGGCGCTATAGGGCAACCTATGGGGACTATAGGGGGTCCTATAGGAGCTCTAGGGTGTCTATAGGAGCTCTAGGGGGTACTATGGGGGCTATAGGGCATCCTATGGTGGTTATAGGGGGCCCTAGGGGAGCTCTAGGTGGTCCTATGGGGGCTATAGGGGATCCTATAGGAGCTCTAGGGGGGCTATAGGAGCTCTAGGGGATCCTATGGGGGCTCTAGATGGTCCTAGGGGAGCTCTAGGGAGCCCTATGGGAGCTATAGGGGGTCCTAGGGGAGCTCTAGGGAGCCCTAGGGGAGCTCTAGGGGGCCCTATGGGGGCTATAGGGCATCCTATGGGGACTATAGGGGGTCCTATAGGAGCTCTAGGGGGGCTATGGGAGGTCTAGAGGGTCCTATGGGGCCTATATGGGGTCCCATGGTGGGTATAGGAGGCCCTAGGGGACCTCTAGGGGGCCCTAGGGGAGCTCTAGGGGGTCCTAGGGGAGCTCTAGGGGGTCCTATGGTGGCTATAGGGGGTCCTAGGGGAGCTCTGGGGGTCCTGTGGGGGCGCTAGGGGGCCCTATGGGGGCTATAGGGCATCCTATGGGGACTATAGGGGGTCCTATAGGAACTCTAGAAGTGCTATAGGAGCTCTAGGGGATCCTATGGGGCCTATATGGGGTCCTATGATGGTTATAGGGGGCCCTAGGGGAGATCTAGGGGGCCCTATGGGGGCTATAGGGGGTCCTATGGGAGCTCTGGGGGTCCTAGGGGAACTCTAGGGGGTCCTATGGGGGCTATAGGGGGTCCTATCAGAGCTCTGGCGGTCCTAGGGGAGCTCCAGGGGGCCCTATGGGGGCTATAGGGCATCCTATGGTGGTTATAGGGGGTCCTAGGGGAGCTCTGGGGGTCCTGTGGGACCTCTAGGGGGCCCTATGGGGGCTTTTAGGGGTCCTATGGTAGTTATAGGTGGCCCTATGGGAGCTCTAGGGCATCCTATGGGGACTATAGAGGGTCATATAGGAGGTTATAGGGGGCTATAGGAGCTCTAGGGGGTCCTATGGGGGCTCTAGGGGGTCCTATGGGGGCTCTAGGGGGTCCTATGGGAGCCCTAGGGGGTCCTATGCAGGCTGTAGGGTGTCTTAGGGGATCTCTAGGGTCCTATGGGATCTCTAGGGAGTCCTATGGGGGTTAAAGGGGGTCCTAGGCGAGCTCTGGGCGGTCCTAGGGGAGCTCTAGGGCATCTTATGGGGACTATAGAGGGTCATATAGGAGGTTATAGGGGGCTATAGGAGCTCTAGGGGGTCCTATAGGGGCTCTAGGGGGTCCTATGGGGGCTCTAGGGGGTCCTATGCAGGCTGTAGGGTGTCTTAGGGGATCTCTAGGGTGCCCTATGGGGGCAATAAGGGGTCCTATGATGGTTATATGGGGCCCTATGGGAGCTTTAGGGCATTCTATGGGGAATATAGGGGATTATATAGGAGCTCTAGGGGGGCAATAGGAGCTCTAGGAGTTCCTCTGGGAGCTATAGGCGGTACTATGGGAGGTCTAGGGGGTCCTATGGGGGCTATAGAGTGTCCTATGGTGGTTATCGGGGGCCCTAAGGGAGCTCTAGGGGGCCCTATGGGGGCTATAGGGGGTCCAATTGGGAGCTCTGGGGGTCCTAGGGGAGCTCTAGGGGGTCCTATGGGGGCTATAGGGGGCCCTATGGGGGCTCTTAGGGGGTCCTATGGTGGTTATAGTTGGCCCTATGGGAGCTCTAGGGCATCCTATGGGGACTATAGGGGATCCTATAGAAGCTCTAGGGGGCTTAGAGGAGCTCTAGGGGTTCCTATGGGGACTCTAGGCGGTCCTATGGGAGTTCTAGGGGGCCCTATGGGGGTTATAGGGGGTCCTAGGGGAGCTCTTGGGGGTCCTAGGGGAGCTCTAGGGGGCCCTATGGGGACTATATGGGGTCCTAAGGGAGCTCTGGGGGTCCTGTGGGGGGCTCTATGGGGCCCTATGGGAGCTCTAGGACATCCTATGGGGACTATAGAGAATCCTATAGAAGCTCTAGGGGGTTCTATCCGGGCTATAGGGAGTCCTATGGAAGTTATAGGGGACCCTATGGGTGCTCTAGGGCATCCTATGGGCACTCTAGAGGGTCCTATAGGAGGTCTAGGGGGGCTATAGAAGCTCTAGGGGGTCCTAAGGGGGCTCTAGGGGGTCCTATGGGAGCTGTAGGGGGCCCTATGGGGGTTATAGGGTGTCCTATGCGGGCTATAGGGGGTCCTAGGGGAACTCTAGGGGGCCCTATGGGGGCTATAGGGTATCCTATGGTGGTTTTAGGGGGCCCTAGGGGAGCTCTAGGAGGCTCTCTGGGGGCTATAGGGGCTCGTAGGGGAGCTCTGGGGATCCCGTGGGGTCTCTAGGGGGCCCTATGGGGGCTATAGTGGGTCCTATGGTGGCTATAGGGGGCCCTAAGGGAGCTCTAGGGGGCCCGATGGGGGCTATAGGGGGTCCTATGGGAGCTCTGGGGGTCCCAGGGGAGCTCTAGGGGCCATATGGGCGCTATAGGGCAACCTATGGGGACTATAGGGGGTCCTATAGGAGCTCTAGGGTGTCTATAGGAGCTCTAGGGGGTACTATGGGGGCTATAGGGCATCCTATGGTGGTTATAGGGGGGGCCTAGGGGAGGTCTAGGTGGTCCTATGGGGGCTATAGGGGATCCTATAGGAGCTCTAGGGGGGCTATAGGAGCTCTAGGGGATCCTATGGGGGCTCTAGATGGTCCTAGGGGAGCTCTAGGGAGCCCTATGGGAGCTATAGGGGGTCCTAGGGGAGCTCTGGGGGTCCTAGGGGAGCTCTAGGGGGCCCTATGGGGGCTATAGGGCATCCTATGGGGACTATAGGGGGTCCTATAGGAGCTCTAGGGGGCTATGGGAGCTCTAGAGGGTCCTATGGGGCCTATATGGGGTCCCATGGTGGTTATAGGAGGCCCTAGGGGACCTCTAGGGGGCCCTAGGGGAGCTCTAGGGGGTCCTAGGGGAGCTCTAGGGGGTCCTAGGGGAGCTCTAGGGGGTCCTATGGTGGCTATAGGGGGTCCTAGGGGAGCTCTGGGGGTCCTGTAGGGGCGCTAGGGGGCCCTATGGGGGCTATAGGGCATCCTATGGGGACTATAGGGGGTCCTATAGGAACTCTAGAAGTGCTATAGGAGCTCTAGGGGATCCTATGGGGCCTATATGGGGTCCTATGATGGTTATAGGGGGCCCTAGGGGAGATCTAGGGGGCACTATGGGGGCTATAGGGGGTCCTATGGGAGCTCTGGGGGTCCTAGGGGAACTCTAGGGGGTCCTATGGGGGCTATAGGGGGTCCTATCGGAGCTCTGGCGGTCCTAGGGGAGCTCCAGGGGGCCCTATGGGGGCTATAGGGCATCCTATGGTGGTTATAGGGGGTCCTAGGGGAGCTCTGGGGGTCCTGTGGGACCTCTAGGGGGCCCTATGGGGGCTTTTAGGGGTCCTATGGTAGTTATAGGTGGCCCTATGGGAGCTCTAGGGCATCCTATGGGGATTATAGGGGATCCTGTAGGAGCTCTAGGGGGGCTATAGGAGCTCTAGGGGTTCCTATGGGAGTTCTAGGGGGCCCTATGGGGGTTATAGGGGGTCCTAGGGGAGCTCTAGGGGGCCCTATGGGGACTATATGGGGTCCTCAGGGAGCCTGGGGGTCCTGTGGGGGCTCTATGGGGCCCTATGGGAGCTCTAGGACATCCTATGGGGACTATAGAGAATCCTATAGAAGCTCTAGGGGGTTCTATCCGGGCTATAGGGAGTCCTATGGAAGTTATAGGGGACCCTATGGGCGCTCTAGGGCATCCTATGGGCACTCTAGAGGGTCCTATAGGAGGTCTAGGGGGGCTATAGAAGCTCTAGGGGGTCCTAAGGGGGCTCTAGGGGGTCCTATGGGAGCTGTAGGGGGCCCTATGGGGGTTATAGGGTGTCCTATGCGGGCTATAGGGGGTCCTAGGGGAACTCTAGGGGGCCCTATGGGGGCTATAGGGTATCCTATGGTGGTTTTAGGGGGCCCTAGGGGAGCTCTAGGAGGCTCTCTGGGGGCTATAGGGGCTCGTAGGGGAGCTCTGGGGATCCCGTGGGGTCTCTAGGGGGCCCTATGGGGGCTATAGTGGGTCCTATGGTGGCTATAGGGGGCCCTAAGGGAGCTCTAGGGGGCCCGATGGGGGCTATAGGGGGTCCTATGGGAGCTCTGGGGGTCCTAGGGGAGCTCTAGGGGCCATATGGGCGCTATAGGGCAACCTATGGGGACTATAGGGGGTCCTACAGGAGCTCTAGGGTGTCTATAGGAGCTCTAGGGGGTACTATGGGGGCTATAGGGCATCCTATGGTGGTTATAGGGGGCCCTAGGGGAGCTCTAGGTGGTCCTATGGGGGCTATAGGGGATCCTATAGGAGCTCTAGGGGGGCTATAGGAGCTCTAGGGGATCCTATGGGGGCTCTAGATGGTCCTAGGGGAGCTCTAGGGAGCCCTATGGGAGCTATAGGGGGTCCTAGGGGAGCTCTAGGGAGCCCTAGGGGAGCTCTAGGGGGCCCTATGGGGGCTATAGGGCATCCTATGGGGACTATAGGGGGTCCTATAGGAGCTCTAGGGGGGCTATGGGAGCTCTAGAGGGTCCTATGGGGCCTATATAGGGTCCCATGGTGGTTATAGGAGGCCCTAGGGGACCTCTAGGGGGCCCTAGGGGAGCTCTAGGGGGTCCTAGGGGAGCTCTAGGGGGTCCTATGGTGGCTATAGGGGGTCCTAGGGGAGCTCTGGGGGTCCTGTGGGGGCGCTAGGGGGCCCTATGGGGGCTATAGGGCATCCTATGGGGACTATAGGGGGTCCTATAGGAACTCTAGAAGTGCTATAGGAGCTCTAGGGGATCCTATGGGGCCTATATGGGGTCCTATGATGGTAATAGGGGGCCCTAGGGGAGATCTAGGGGGCCCTATGGGGGCTATAGGGGGTCCTATGGGAGCTCTGGGGGTCCTAGGGGAACTCTAGGGGGTCCTATGGGGGCTATAGGGGGTCCTATCGGAGCTCTGGCGGTCCTAGGGGAGCTCCAGGGGGCCCTATGGGGGCTATAGGGCATCCTATGGTGGTTATAGGGGGTCCTAGGGGAGCTCTGGGGGTCCTGTGGGACCTCTAGGGGGCCCTATGGGGGCTTTTAGGGGTCCTATGGTAGTTATAGGTGGCCCTATGGGAGCTCTAGGGCATCCTATGGGGACTATAGAGGGTCATATAGGAGGTTATAGGGGGCTATAGGAGCTCTAGGGGGTCCTATGGGGGCTCTAGGGGGTCCTATGGGGGCTCTAGGGGGTCCTATGGGGGCTCTAGGGGGTCCTATGGGAGCCCTAGGGGGTCCTATGCAGGCTGTAGGGTGTCTTAGGGGATCTCTAGGGTCCTATGGGATCTCTAGGGAGTCCTATGGGGGTTAAAGGGGGTCCTAGGCGAGCTCTGGGCGGTCCTAGGGGAGCTCTAGGGCATCTTATGGGGACTATAGAGGGTCATATAGGAGGTTATAGGGGGCTATAGGAGCTCTAGGGGGTCCTATAGGGGCTCTAGGGGGTCCTATGGGGGCTCTAGGGGGTCCTATGCAGGCTGTAGGGTGTCTTAGGGGATCTCTAGGTTGCCCTATGGGGGCAATAAGGGGTCCTATGATGGTTATATGGGGCCCTATGGGAGCTTTAGGGCATTCTATGGGGAATATAGGGGATTATTTAGGAGCTCTAGGGGGGCAATAGGAGCTCTAGGAGTTCCTCTGGGAGCTATAGGCGGTACTATGGGAGGTCTAGGGCGTCCTATGGGGGCTATAGAGTGTCCTATGGTGGTTATCGGGGGCCCTAAGGGAGCTCTAGGGGGCCCTATGGGGGCTATAGGGGGTCCAATTGGGAGCTCTGGGGGTCCTAGGGGAGCTCTAGGGGGTCCTATGGGGGCTATAGGGGGCCCTATGGGGGCTCTTAGGGGGTCCTATGGTGGTTATAGTTGGCCCTATGGGAGCTCTAGGGCATCCTATGGGGACTATAGGGGATCCTATAGAAGCTCTAGGGGGCTTAGAGGAGCTCTAGGGGTTCCTATGGGGACTCTAGGCGGTCCTATGGGAGTTCTAGGGGGCCCTATGGGGGTTATAGGGGGTCCTAGGGGAGCTCTTGGGGGTCCTATGGGAGCTCTAGGGGGCCCTATGGGGACTATATGGGGTCCTAAGGGAGCTCTGGGGGTCCTGTGGGGGCTCTATGGGGCCCTATGGGAGCTCTAGGACATCCTATGGGGACTATAGAGAATCCTATAGAAGCTCTAGGGGGTTCTATCCGGGCTATAGGGAGTCCTATGGAAGTTATAGGGGACCCTATGGGCGCTCTAGGGCATCCTATGGGCACTCTAGAGGGTCCTATAGGAGGTCTAGGGGGGCTATAGAAGCTCTAGGGGGTCCTAAGGGGGCTCTAGGGGGTCCTATGGGAGCTGTAGGGGGCCCTATGGGGGTTATAGGGTGTCCTATGCGGGCTATAGGGGGTCCTAGGGGAACTCTAGGGGGCCCTATGGGGGCTATAGGGTATCCTATGGTGGTTTTAGGGGGCCCTAGGGGAGCTCTAGGAGGCTCTCTGGGGGCTATAGGGGCTCGTAGGGGAGCTCTGGGGATCCCGTGGGGTCTCTAGGGGGCCCTATGGGGGCTATAGTGGGTCCTATGGTGGCTATAGGGGGCCCTAAGGGAGCTCTAGGGGGCCCGATGGGGGCTATAGGGGGTCCTATGGGAGCTCTGGGGGTCCTAGGGGAGCTCTAGGGGCCATATGGGCGCTATAGGGCAACCTATGGGGACTATAGGGGGTCCTATAGGAGCTCTAGGGTGTCTATAGGAGCTCTAGGGGGTACTATGGGGGCTATAGGGCATCCTATGGTGGTTATAGGGGGCCCTAGGGGAGCTCTAGGTGGTCCTATGGGGGCTATAGGGGATCCTATAGGAGCTCTAGGGGGGCTATAGGAGCTCTAGGGGATCCTATGGGGGCTCTAGATGGTCCTAGGGGAGCTCTAGGGAGCCCTATGGGAGCTATAGGGGGTCCTAGGGGAGCTCTAGGGAGCCCTAGGGGAGCTCTAGGGGGCCCTATGGGGGCTATAGGGCATCCTATGGGGACTATAGGGGGTCCTATAGGAGCTCTAGGGGGGCTATGGGAGCTCTAGAGGGTCCTATGGGGCCTATATGGGGTCCCATGGTGGTTATAGGAGGCCCTAGGGGACCTCTAGGGGGCCCTAGGGGAGCTCTAGGGGGTCCTAGGGGAGCTCTAGGGGGTCCTATGGTGGCTATAGGGGGTCCTAGGGGAGCTCTGGGGGTCCTGTGGGGGCGCTAGGGGGCCCTATGGGGGCTATAGGGCATCCTATGGGGACTATAGGGGGTCCTATAGGAACTCTAGAAGTGCTATAGGAGCTCTAGGGGATCCTATGGGGCCTATATGGGGTCCTATGATGGTTATAGGGGGCCCTAGGGGAGATCTAGGGGGCCCTATGGGGGCTATAGGGGGTCCTATGGGAGCTCTGGGGGTCCTAGGGGAACTCTAGGGGGTCCTATGGGGGCTATAGGGGGTCCTATCGGAGCTCTGGCGGTCCTAGGGGAGCTCCAGGGGGCCCTATGGGGGCTATAGGGCATCCTATGGTGGTTATAGGGGGTCCTAGGGGAGCTCTGGGGGTCCTGTGGGACCTCTAGGGGGCCCTATGGGGGCTTTTAGGGGTCCTATGGTAGTTATAGGTGGCCCTATGGGAGCTCTAGGGCATCCTATGGGGACTATAGGGGATCCTGTAGGAGCTCTAGCGGGGCTATAGGAGCTCTAGGGATTCCTATGGGGGCTCTAGGGGGTCCTATGGGAGTTCTAGGGGGCCCTATGGGGGTTATAGGGGGTCCTAGGGGAGCTCTACGGCATCCCGTAGAGCTCTAGGGGGTCCTATGGGGACATTAGGGGGTTCTATGGGAGCTCTGGGGGTCCAGTGGGGGCTATAGGGGGCCCTATGGGAGCTCTAGGCGGCCCAATGAGGGTTATAGGGGGTCCTATGGGGGCTTTTGGGGGTCCTAGGGGAGCTCTAGGGAGCCCTCTGGGGGCTACAGGACATCCTATGGGGACTATAGGGAGTCCTATAGGAGCTCTAGGAGGTCCTATGGGGCCTATACGGGGTCCTATGGTGGTTATAGGGTGTCCTAGGGGAGCTCTGGGGGCCCTGTGGGGGCTCTAGGGCATCCTATGGGGACTATAGGAGATCCTATAGGAGCTCTAGGGGGCCATAAGAGCTCTAGGGGTTCCTATGGGGGCCATAGGGGGTCCTATGGGAGCTCTAGGGAGTCCTATGGGGGTTAAAGGGGGTCCTAGGTGAGCTCTGGGCGGTCCTAGGGGAGCTCTAGGGCATCCTATGGGGACTATAGAGGGTCATATAGGAGGTTATAGGGGGCTATAGGAGCTCTAGGGGGTCCTATGGGGGCTCTAGGGGGTCCTATGGGGGCTCTAGGGGGTCCTATGGGGGCCCTAGGGGGTCCTATGCAGGCTGTAGGGTGTCTTAGGGGATCTCTAGGGTCCTATGGGATCTCTAGGGAGTCCTATGGGGTTAAAGGGGGTCCTAGGCGAGCTCTGGGCGGTCCTAGGGGAGCTCTAGGGCATCTTATGGGGACTATAGAGGGTCATATAGGAGGTTATAGGGGGCTATAGGAGCTCTAGGGGGTCCTATAGGGGCTCTAGGGGGTCCTATGGGGGCTCTAGGGGGTCCTATGGGGGCTGTAGGGGGTCCTATGCAGGCTGTAGGGGGTCCTATGCAGGCTGTAGGGTGTCTTAGGGGATCTCTAGGGTGCCCTATGGGGGCAATAAGGGGTCCTATGATGGTTATATGGGGCCCTATGGGAGCTTTAGGGCATTCTATGGGGAATATAGGGGATTATATAGGAGCTCTAGGGGGGCAATAGGAGCTCTAGGAGTTCCTCTGGGAGCTATAGGCGGTACTATGGGAGGTCTAGGGGGTCCTATGGGGGCTATAGAGTGTCCTATGGTGGTTATCGGGGGCCCTAAGGGAGCTCTAGGGGGCCCTATGGGGGCTATAGGGGGTCCAATTGGGAGCTCTGGGGGTCCTAGGGGAGCTCTAGGGGGTCCTATGGGGGCTATAGGGGGCCCTATGGGGGCTCTTAGGGGGTCCTATGGTGGTTATAGTTGGCCCTATGGGAGCTCTAGGGCATCCTATGGGGACTATAGGGGATCCTATAGAAGCTCTAGGGGGCTTAGAGGAGCTCTAGGGGTTCCTATGGGGACTCTAGGCGGTCCTATGGGAGTTCTAGGGGGCCCTATGGGGGTTATAGGGGGTCCTAGGGGAGCTCTTGGGGGTCCTATGGGAGCTCTAGGGGGCCCTATGGGGACTATATGGGGTCCTAAGGGAGCTCTGGGGGTCCTGTGGGGGCTCTATGGGGCCCTATGGGAGCTCTAGGACATCCTATGGGGACTATAGAGAATCCTATAGAAGCTCTAGGGGGTTCTATCCGGGCTATAGGGAGTCCTATGGAAGTTATAGGGGACCCTATGGGCGCTCTAGGGCATCCTATGGGCACTCTAGAGGGTCCTATAGGAGGTCTAGGGGGGCTATAGAAGCTCTAGGGGGTCCTAAGGGGGCTCTAGGGGGTCCTATGGGAGCTGTAGGGGGCCCTATGGGGGTTATAGGGTGTCCTATGCGGGCTATAGGGGGTCCTAGGGGAACTCTAGGGGGCCCTATGGGGGCTATAGGGTATCCTATGGTGGTTTTAGGGGGCCCTAGGGGAGCTCTAGGAGGCTCTCTGGGGGCTATAGGGGCTCGTAGGGGAGCTCTGGGGATCCCGTGGGGTCTCTAGGGGGCCCTATGGGGGCTATAGTGGGTCCTATGGTGGCTATAGGGGGCCCTAAGGGAGCTCTAGGGGGCCCGATGGGGGCTATAGGGGGTCCTATGGGAGCTCTGGGGGTCCTAGGGGAGCTCTAGGGGCCATATGGGCGCTATAGGGCAACCTATGGGGACTATAGGGGGTCCTATAGGAGCTCTAGGGTGTCTATAGGAGCTCTAGGGGGTACTATGGGGGCTATAGGGCATCCTATGGTGGTTATAGGGGGGCCTAGGGGAGCTCTAGGTGGTCCTATGGGGGCTATAGGGGATCCTATAGGAGCTCTAGGGGGGCTATAGGAGCTCTAGGGGATCCTATGGGGGCTCTAGATGGTCCTAGGGGAGCTCTAGGGAGCCCTATGGGAGCTATAGGGGGTCCTAGGGGAGCTCTGGGGGTCCTAGGGGAGCTCTAGGGGGCCCTATGGGGGCTATAGGGCATCCTATGGGGACTATAGGGGGTCCTATAGGAGCTCTAGGGGGCTATGGGAGCTCTAGAGGGTCCTATGGGGCCTATATGGGGTCCCATGGTGGTTATAGGAGGCCCTAGGGGACCTCTAGGGGGCCCTAGGGGAGCTCTAGGGGGTCCTAGGGGAGCTCTAGGGGGTCCTAGGGGAGCTCTAGGGGGTCCTATGGTGGCTATAGGGGGTCCTAGGGGAGCTCTGGGGGTCCTGTGGGGGCGCTAGGGGGCCCTATGGGGGCTATAGGGCATCCTATGGGGACTATAGGGGGTCCTATAGGAGCTCTAGAAGTGCTATAGGAGCTCTAGGGGATCCTATGGGGCCTATATGGGGTCCTATGATGGTTATAGGGGGCCCTAGGGGAGATCTAGGGGGCACTATGGGGGCTATAGGGGGTCCTATGGGAGCTCTGGGGGTCCTAGGGGAACTCTAGGGGGTCCTATGGGGGCTATAGGGGGTCCTATCGGAGCTCTGGCGGTCCTAGGGGAGCTCCAGGGGGCCCTATGGGGGCTATAGGGCATCCTATGGTGGTTATAGGGGGTCCTAGGGGAGCTCTGGGGGTCCTGTGGGGGCTCTAGGGGGCCCTATGGGGGCTCTTAGGGGTCCTATGGTAGTTATAGGTGGCCCTATGGGAGCTCTAGGGCATCCTATGGGGACTATAGGGGATCCTGTAGGAGCTCTAGGGGGGCTATAGGAGCTCTAGGGGTTCCTATGGGGGCTCTAGGGGGTCCTATGGGAGTTCTAGGGGGCCCTATGGGGGTTATAGGGGGTCCTAGGGGAGCTCTACGGCGTCCCGTAGAGCTCTAGGGGGTCCTATGGGGACATTAGGGGGTTCTATGGGAGCTCTGGGGGTCCAGTGGGGGCTATAGGGGGCCCTATGGGAGCTCTAGGCGGCCCTATGAGGGTTATAGGGGGTCCTATGGGAGTTCTAGGGGGTCCTATGGGGGCTTTTGGGGGTCCTAGGGGAGCTCTAGGGGGTCCTAGGGGAACTCTAGGGGGCCCTATGGGGGCTATAGGGCATCCTATGGTGGTTATAGGGGGCCCTAGGGGAGCTCTATGCGTCCTATGGGAGCTCTAGGAGGCCCGGTGGGGGCTATAGGGGGTCGTAGGGGAGCTCCAGGGTACCCGTGGGGTCTCTAGGGGGCCCTATGGGGGCTATAGTGGGTCCTATGGTTGCTATAGGGGGCCCGATGGGGCTATAGGGGGTCCTAGGGCAGAACTGGGTGTCCTAGGGGGGCTATAGGGGGTTCTATGGTGGTTATAGGGCGCGCTGGGGGAGTTCTAGGGGGTCCTATGGGGGCTATTGAGGGTCCTATGGTGGTTATAGTGTGCCCTTTGGGAGCTCTAGGGCATCCTATGGGGTCTATCGGGGGTCCTATGGGGGCTCTAGGGGGCCCTATGGGGGCTATAGGGGGTCCAATGGGGGCTATAGGGGGCCCTATGGGGGCTATAGGGAGCCCTATCGGAGTTATAGGGGGTCCTAGGGGAGCTCTGGGGGTCTTGTGGGGGCTCTAGGGGGCCCTATGGGGACTACAGTGGGTCCTAGGGGAGCTCTAGGGGGCCCTATGGGAGCTCTAGGGCATCCTATGGGGACTATAGAGAATCCTAAAGAAACTATAGGGGGTTCTATCGGGGCTATAGGGGGTCCTATGGGAGCTCTAGGGGGCCCTAGGAGGGTTATAGAGGGTCCTAGGGGAACTCTGAGGGGTCCTAGGGGAGCTCTAGGGGGTCCTCTCGGAGCTCTGGCGGTCCTAGGGGAGCTCTAGGGGGTCCTATGGGGGTATAGGGGGTCCTAGGGGAGCTCTGGTGGGTACTAGGGGAGCTCTAGGGCGTCCTATGGGAGCTCTAGGGGGTCCTATGGGAGCTATAGAGAGTCCTATTTTGGTTATAGGGGACCCTATGGGAGCTCTAGGGCGTCCTATGGGCACTACAGAGGGTCCTATAGCAGGTCTAGGGGGGCTATAGGACCTCTAGGGGGTCCTTGGGGGCTCTAGGGGGTCGTATGGGAGCTCTAGGGGGCCCTATGGGGGTTATAGGGTGTCCTAGGGGAGCTCTAGGGCGTCCCATGGAGCTCTAGGGGGTCCTATGGGGGCTATAGGGGGTTCTGTGGGAGCTCTGGGGGTCCTCTGGGGGCTATAGGGGGCCTTATGGGAGCTCTAGGGGGCCCTATGAGGGTTATAGCGGGTACTAGGGGAGCTCTAGGGGGTCCTATGGGAGCTGTAGGGGGTGCTATGGGAGTTTTAGGGGGTCCTATGGGGGATATAGGGGGTCCTATAGGAGATCTAGGGGGTCTATAGGAGCTCTAGGGGGTCCTATGGAGCCTATATGGGGTCCTATGGTGGTTATAGGGGTCCCTAGGGGAGCTCTAGGGGGCCCAATGGGGGCTATAGGGCATCCTATGGTGGTTATAGGGGGCCCTAGGGGAGCTCTGGGGGGTCCTAGGGGAGCTCTAGGGGATCCTATGGGGGCTCTAGATGGTCCTAGGGGAGCTCTAGGGAGTCCTATGGGAGCTATAGGGGGGCCTAGGGGAGCTCTAGGGGGCCCTATGGGGGCTATAGGGCATCCTATGGGGACTATAGGGGGTCCTATAGGAGCTCTAGGGGGGCTATAGGAGCTCTAGAGGGTCCTATGGGGCCTATATGGGGTCCCATGGTGGTTATAGGAGGCCCTAGGGGACCTCTAGGGGGCCCTATGGGAGCTATAGGGGGTCCTAGGGGAGCTCTAGGGGGTCCTATGGTGGCTATAGGGGGTCCTAGGGGAGCTCTGGGGGTCCTGTGGGGGCGCTAGGGGGCCCTATGGGGTCTATAGGGCATCCTATGGGGACTATAGGGGGTCCTATAGGAGCTCTAGAAGTGCTATAGGAGCTCTAGGGGATCCTATGGGGCCTATATGGGGTCCTATGATGGTTATAGGGGGCCCTAGGGGAGATCTAGGGGGCCCTATGGGGGCTATAGGGGGTCCTATGGGAGCTCTGGGGGTCCTAGGGGAACTCTAGGGAGCCCTCTGGGGGCTATAGGGGGTCCTATGGGGACTATAGGGAGTCCTATAGGAGCTCTAGGAGGTCCTATGGGGCCTATACGGGGTCCTATGGTGGTTATAGGGTGTCCTAGGGGAGCTCTGGGGGCCCTGTGGGGGCTCTAGGGCATCCTATGGGGACTATAGGAGATCCTATAGGAGCTTTAGGAGGCCATAAGAGCTCTAGGGGTTCCTATGGGGGCCATAGGGGGCTATAGGAGCTCTAGGGGGTCCTATGGGGGCTCTAGGGGGTCCTATGGGAGCCCTAGGGGGTCCTATGCAGGCTGTAGGGTGTCTTAGGGGATCTCTAGGGTGCCCTATGGGGGCAATAAGGGTTCCTATGATGGTTATAGGGGGCCCTATGGGAGCTTTAGGGCATTCTATGGGGAATATAGGGGATTATATAGGAGCTCCAGGGGGCAATAGGAGATCTAGGAGTTCCTCTGGGAGCTATAGGCGGTACTATGGGAGGTCTAGGGGGTCCTATGGGGGCTATAGAGTGTCCTATGGTGGTTATCGGGGGCCCTAAGGGAGCTCTAGGGGGCTATAGGGGGTCCAATTGGGAGCTCTGGGGGTCCTAGGGGAGCTCTGGGTATCCCGTGGGGTCTCTAGGGGGTCCTATGGTGGTTATAGGTGGGCCTATGGGAGCTCTAGGGCATCCTATGGGGACTATAGGGGATCCTATAGGAGCTCTAGGGGGCCATAAGAGCTCTAGGGGTTCCTATGCGGGCCATAGGGGGTCCTATGGGAGGTCTAGGAGGCTCTCTGGGGGCTATAGGGGGTCCTAGGGGAGCTCTAGGGGGCCCTGTGGGGGTCATAGGGGATCCTAGGGGAGCTCTTGGGGGCCCTAAGGGAGGTCTAGGGGGCCATAGGGGGCTCTATAGGAGCTCTGGGGGTCCTAGGGGGGCTATAGGGGGTCCTATGGTGGTTATAGGGCGCACTGGGGGAGTTCTAGGGGATCCTATGGGGGCTATAGAGGGTATTATGGTGGTTATAGTGTGCCCTATGGGAGCTCTAGGGCATCCTATGGGGTCTATAGGGGGTCCTATAGGAGCTCTAGGTGGTCTATAGGAGCTCTAGTGGGTCCTATGGGGGCTATAGATGGTCCTATCGTGCTTATAGGGGGCCCTAGGGGATCTCTGGGGGTCCTGTGGGGGCTCTAGGGGGTCCTATGTGGGCTATAGGGGGTCCTATGGTGGTTTTAGGGGACCCTATGGGCGCTCTGGGGCATCCTATGTGCACTATAGAGGGTCCTATAGGAGGTCTAGGGGGGCTATAGGAGGTCTAGGGGGTCCTATGGAGAGTTCTAGAGGGTCCTATGGGAGTATAGGGAGTCCTGGGGGAGCTCTTGGGGGTCCTAGGGGACTTCTAGGGGGTCCTATGGGGGCTATAGGGGAGCTCTGGCGGTCCTAGGGGAGCTCCAGGGGGCCCTATGGGGGCTATAGGGCATCCTATGGTGGTTATAGGGGGTCCTAGGGGAGCTCTGGGGGTCCTGTGGGACCTCTAGGGGGCCCTATGGGGGCTTTTAGGGGTCCTATAGTAGTTATAGGTGGCCCTATGGGAGCTCTAGGGCATCCTATGGGGACTATAGGGGATCCTGTAGGAACTCTAGGGGGGCTATAGGAGCTCTAGGGGTTCCTATGGGGGCTCTAGGGGGTCCTATGGGAGTTCTAGGCGGCCCTATGGGGGTTATAGGGGGTCCTAGGGGAACTCTACGGCGTCCCGTAGAGCTCTAGGGGGTCCTATGGGGACATTAGGGGGTTCTATGGGAGCTCTGGGGGTCCAGTGGGGGCTATAGGGGGCCCTATGGGAGCTCTAGGCGGCCCTATGAGGGTTATAGGGGGTCCTATGGGAGTTCTAGGGGGTCCTATGGGGGCTTTTGGGGGTCCTAGGGGAGCTCTAGGGGTTCCTAGGGGAACTCTAGGGGGCCCTATGGGGGCTATAGGGCATCCTATGGTGGTTATAGGGGGCCCTAGGGGAGCTCTATGCGTCCTATGGGAGCTCTAGGAGGCCCGGTGGGGGCTATAGGGGGTCGTAGGGGAGCTCCGGGGTACCCGTGGGGTCTCTAGGGGGCCCTATGGGGGCTATAGTGGGTCCTATGGTTGCTATAGGGGGCCCGATGGGGCTATAGGGGGTCCTAGGGCAGAACTGGGTGTCCTAGGGGGGCTATAGGGGGTTCTATGGTGGTTATAGGGCGCGCTGGGAGAGTTCTAGGGGGTCCTATGGGGGCTATTGAGGGTCCTATGGTGGTTATAGTGTGCCCTTTGGGAGCTCTAGGGCATCCTATGGGGTCTATCGGGGGTCCTATAGGATCTCTAGGGGGTCTATAGGAGCTCTAGGGGGTCCTAGGGGGCTCTAGGGAGCCCTATGGGAGCTATAGGGGGTTCTAGGGGAGCTCTGGGGGGCCCTACGGGGGCTAAAGGGCATCCTAGGGGGACTATAGGGGGTTCTATAGGAGCTCTAGGGTCCTATGGTGGTTATAGGGGGTCCTAGGGGAGCTCTAGAGGGCCCTATGGGGGCTATAGGGCATCCTATGTTGGTTATAGGGAGCCCTAGGGGAGCTCTAGGTGGTCCTATGTGGGCTATAGGGGGTCCTAGGTGAGCTCTGGGCGTCCTAGGGGAGCTCTAGGGGGACCAATGGAGGCTATAGGGAATCCTATGGGGACTATGGGGAGTCCTATAGGAGGTCCAGGAGGTCCTATGGGGCCTATACGGGGTCCTATGCTGGTTATAGGGGGTCCTAGGGGAGCTCTGGGGGTCCTGTGGGGCCTCTAGGGGGCCCTATGGGGGCTCTTAGGGGGTCCTATGGTGGTTATAGTTGGCCCTATCGGAGCTCTAGGGCATCCTATGGGGACTCTAGGGGATCCTATAGAAGCTCTAGGGGGCTTAGAGGAGCTCTAGGGGTTCCTATGGGGACTCTAGGCGGTCCTATGGGAGTTCTAGGGGGCCCTATGGGGGTTATAGGGGGTCCTAGGGGAGCTCTTGGGGGTCCTATGGGAGCTCTAGGGGGTCCTAGGGGAGCTCTAGGGGGCCCTATGGGGACTATATGGGGTCCTAAGGGAGCTCTGGGGGTCCTGTGGGGGCTCTATGGGGCCCTATGGGAGCTCTAGGACATCCTATGGGGACTATAGAGAATCCTATAGAAGCGCTAGGGGGTTCTATCCGGGCTATAGGGAGTCCTATGGAAGTTATAGGGGACCCTATGGGCGCTCTAGGGCATCCTATGGGCACTATAGAGGGTCCTATAGGAGGTCTAGGGGGGCTATAGAAGCTCTAGGGGGTCCTAAGGGGCTCTAGGGGGTCCTATGGGAGCTGTAGGGGGCCCTATGGGGGTTATAGGGTGTCCTATGCGGGCTATAGGGGGTCCTAGGGGAACTCTAGGGGGCCCTATGGGGGCTATAGGGTATCCTATGGTGGTTTTAGGGGGCCCTAGGGGAGCTCTAGGAGGCTCTCTGGGGGCTATAGGGGCTCGTAGGGGAGCTCTGGGGATCCCGTGGGGTCTCTAGGGGGCCCTATGGGGGCTATAGTGGGTCCTATGGTGGCTATAGGGGGCCCTAAGGGAGCTCTAGGGGGCCCGATGGGGGCTATAGGGGGTCCTATGGGAGCTCTGGGGGTCCTAGGGGAGCTCTAGGGGCCATATGGGCGCTATAGGGCAACCTATGGGGACTATAGGGGGTCCTATAGGAGCTCTAGGGGGTACTATGGGGGCTATAGGGCATCCTATGGTGGTTATAGGGGGCCCTAGGGGAGCTCTAGGTGGTCCTATGGGGGCTATAGGGGATCCTATAGGAGCTCTAGGGGGGCTATAGGAGCTCTAGGGGATCCTATGGGGGCTCTAGATGGTCCTAGGGGAGCTCTAGGGAGCCCTATGGGAGCTATAGGGGGTCCTAGGGGAGCTCTGGAGGTCCTAGGGG
>NW_028290102.1:0-71184 GCF_059628265.1 Tinamus guttatus
AGGAGTGTGCAAAAGGGTGTGCAATGGGTGTGCACCCCATGCCCTTGTTCATCCGCACACCCCATGCACCCCACACACCCGATGCACCCTGCACCCCTCATGCATCCCGTACACCCCATGCACCTGTGCATCTGTACACCCCATGCACCCCATGCACCCCATGCATCTGCACACACCGTGCACCCCATACACCCCACACACCCCACGCACCCCATGCACCTTGCACACCCCATGCACCCCATGCACCCCATGCATCTGCACACGCCATGCACCCCATACACCCCACACACCCCATGCACCCCACACACCCCATGCACCCCCAACCCGTTCCCCCCGTTTGCCCCCTCCACAGGCTCGGTGTCGGTGAACAGCCGCAGCACCCAATGCACCCAATGCACCTTGCACACCCCATGCACCCCATGCACCCCATGCATCTGCACACCCCATGCACCCCCTGCACCCCCAACCCAT
Organism: Tinamus guttatus; assembly: GCF_059628265.1. NCBI lineage: Eukaryota > Metazoa > Chordata > Aves > Tinamiformes > Tinamidae > Tinamus > Tinamus guttatus. The sequence goes on from NW_028290102.1 coordinate 472, forward strand.
TCCCCCCAACTCTTTCCCTCCCCACAGGCTCGGTGTCGGTGAACAGCCGCAGCACCCAATGCACCCAGTGCACCTTGCACACCCCATGCACCCCATGCACCCCATGCACCCGATGCACCTTGCACACCCCATGCACCCTGCACACCCCATGCATCTGCACACGCCATGCACCCCATACACCCCACACACCCCATGCACCCCATGCACCCCATGCACCCCACACACCCCATACACCCCACACACCCCATGCACCCCCTGCACCCCCAACCCATTCCCCCCCTTTCCCCCCTCCACAGGCTCGGTGTCGGTGAACAGCCGCAGCACCCAATGCACCCGATGCACCTTGCACACCCCATGCACCCCATGCACCCCATGCACCTGCACACGCCATGCACCCCATACACCCCACACACCCCATGCACCCCACACACCCCATGCACCTTGCACACCCCATGCACCCCATGCATCTGCACACGCCATGCACCCCATACACCCCACACACCCCATGCACCCCATGCACCCCATGCATCTGCACACCCCATGCACCCCATGCACCCTGCACACACCATGCACCCCCAACCCATTCCCCCCGTTTTCCCCCTCCCTCTGCAGGCTCGGTGTCGGTGAACAGCCGCAGCACCCAATGCACCTGATGCACCTTGCACACCCCATGCACCCGATGCACCTTGCACACCCCATGCACCCCATACACCCCATGCACCCCCAACCCATTTTCCCCCCCTCCGCAGGCTCGGTGTCGGTGAACAGCCGCAGCACCCAATGCACCCCATGCACCTTGCACACCCCATGCACCCCATGCACCCCATGCACCTTGCACACCCCATGCACCCCATGCACCCCCTGCACCCCATGCACCCCCAACCCATTTTCCCCCTCTCCCCCCTTCCGCAGGCTCGGTGTCGGTGAACAGCCGCAGCACCCAATGCACCCGATGCACCTTGCACACCCCATGCACCCGATGCACCTTGCACACCCCATGCACCTTGCACACCCCATGCACCCTGCACACACCATGCACCCCCAACCCATTTTCCCCCCTTCCGCAGGCTCGGTGTCGGTGAACAGCCGCAGCACCCAATGCACCCCATGCACCTTGCACACCCCATGCACCCCATGCACCCCATGCATCTGCACACGCCATGCACCCCATGCACCCCACACACCCCATGCACCCCATACACCCCACACACCCCATGCACCCCATGCACCCCATGCATCTGCACACACCGTGCACCCCATACACCCCCAACCCATTCCCCCCAACTCTTTCCCTCCCTGCAGGCTCGGTGTCGGCAAACAGCCGCAGCACCCAATGCACCCCATGCACCTTGCACACCCCACACACCCCATGCACCCCATGCATCTGCACATCCCATGCACCCCCAACCCATTCCCCCCATTTTCCCCCCTTCCGCAGGCTCGGTGTCGGTGAACAGCCGCAGCACCCAATGCACCCCATGCACCTTGCACACCCCATGCACCCCATGCACCCCATGCATCTGCACACCCCATGCACCCCATGCACCCCACACACCCCATGCACCCTGCACACCCCATGCACCCCATGCACCCCCAACCCATTTTCCCCCTCCCTCCGCAGGCTCGGTGTCGGTGAACAGCCGCAGCACCCAATGCACCCGATGCACCTTGCACACCCCATGCACCCCCTGCACCCCATGCATCTGCACATCCCATGCAGCCCATGCACCTTGCACACCCCATGCACCCTGCACACACCATGCACCCCCAACCCATTTTCCCCCTCTCCCCCCCTCCCTCTGCAGGCTCGGTGTCGGTGAACAGCCGCAGCACCCAATGCACCTGATGCACCTTGCACACCCCATGCACCCCATGCACCTTGCACACCCCATGCACCTTGCACACCCCATGCACCCTGCACACACCATGCACCCCCAACCCATTTTCCCCCCTCTGCAGGCTCGGTGTCGGTGAACAGCCGCAGCACCCAATGCACCCGATGCACCTTGCACACCCCACACACCCCATGCACCCCATGCATCTGCACATCCCATGCACCCCATGCACCCCACGCACCCGATGCACCCTGCACCCCTCATGCATCCCGTACACCCCATGAACCTGTGCATCTGTACACCCCATACACCCCATGCACGCCATGCATCTGCACACCCCATGCACCCCATGCACCCCATGCATCTGCACACCCCATGCACCCTGCACACCCCATGCACCCTGCACACACCATGCACCCCCAACCCATTTTCCCCCCTTCCGCAGGCTCGGTGTCGGTGAACAGCCGCAGCACCCAATGCACCCGATGCACCTTGTACACCCCATGCACCCCATGCACCCCATGCATCTGCACACGCCATGCACCCCATACACCCCACACACCCCATGCATCCCATGCACCCCATGTATCTGCACATGCCATGCACCCCATACACCCCACACACCCCATGCACCCCACGCACCCCATGCACCCTGTGCATCTGTACGCCCCATGCACCCCATACACCCCACACACCCCATACACCCCACACACCCCATGCACCCGATGCACCTTGCACACCCCATGCACCCCATGCACCCCATGCACCCCCAACCCATTTTCCCCCCTTCCACAGGCTCGGTGTCGGTGAACAGCCGCAGCACCCAATGCACCCGATGCACCTTGCACACCCCACACACCCCATGCACCTTGCACACCCCATGCACCCCCAACCCATTCCCCCCATTTTCCCCCCCCCTCTGCAGGCTCGGTGTCGGTGAACAGCCGCAGCACCCAATGCACCCGATGCACCTTGCACACCCCACACACCCCATGCACCCCATGCATCTGCACATCCCATGCACCCCATGCACCCCCTGCACCCCCAACCCATTTTCCCCCCTTCCGCAGGCTCGGTGTCGGTGAACAGCCGCAGCACCCAATGCACCCGATGCACCTTGCACACCCCATGCACCCCATGCACCCCATGCACCCGATGCACCTTGCACACCCCATGCACCCCCTGCACCCCCAACCCATTTTCCCCCCCTCCGCAGGCTCGGTGTCGGTGAACAGCCGCAGCACCCAATGCACCCGATGCACCTTGCACACCCCATGCACCCTGCACACCCCATGCACCCCATGCACCCCCAACCCATTCCCCCTGTTTCCCCCTCCCTCCGCAGGCTCGGTGTCGGTGAACAGCCGCAGCACCCCGTTCCTGGCGAGCGGCGACAGCGACACCCTGGAGCTGGACTCGGAGCTGTTCGTCGGGGGGCTCCCCGCGGCCATGGGGGCGACGCTGCCCCCCGCGCTCTGGACGGCGACGCTGCGCCGGGGCTTCGTGGGCTGCGTGCGCGACCTCTTCGTGGACGGCCGCAGCCGCGACCTGGCGGCGCTGGCGGCGGCGCAGGCGGCCCCGGCCGTGGCCCCCGCGTGCGCCCGGCGGCCGCCCCGGCTCTGCGCCGCGGGGCCCTGCGGCCACGGCGGCCTCTGCCGCGAGGGCTGGAACCGGCCGCTCTGCGACTGCCTCCCCACCGGCTACCTGGGGCCGCGCTGCGAGACAGGTGCGCCCGGACGCCGGGGCCCCTTTTGTGCGCCCGGACACCTGGGCCCCTTTGGGGATAGGGGAGGGAAGGGGGGGATTGCACCAGGACGCCTGGGCCCCTTTGGGAATAGGGGAGGGGTACCCGGACGCCGGGGCCCCTTTGGGGATAGGGGAGGGAAGGGGGGGATTGCACCCAGACGCCTGGGCCCCTTTGCAGGGAGGGAGGTGTTGCACCCGGACGCCAGGGCCCCTTTTTGGGATAGGGGAGGGGTACCCGGACGCCGGGGCCCCTTTTGTGCAGCCCGGACACCGGGGCCCCTTTGGGGATAGGGGAGGGAAGGGGGGGGTTGCGCCCGGACGCCGGGGCCGCTTTGGGGATAGGGGAGGGAAAGGGGGGGTTGCACCCGGACGCCGGGGCCCCTTTTTGGGATGGGGAGGGGTACCCGGACGCCGGGGCCCCTTTTGTGCGGCCCGGACACCTGGGCCCCTTTGGGGATAGGGGAGGGAAGGGGGGGGTTGCACCCGGACGCCGGGGCCCCTTTGGGGATAGGGGAGGGGTACCCGGACGCCTGGGCCCCTTTGTGAGGAGCGGGGGTTGCACCCGGACGCCCGGGCCCCTTTGGGAACAGGTGGGGGGCAGTCGGATGCCTGGACCTTTTGGGGATGGGGGGATACAGGAATGGGGGGATGCAGGAACAGGAGGGATGCAGGAACGGGAAGGATGCAGGAATGGGGGGATGCAGGAACAGGAGGGATGCAGGAATGGGGAGATGCACGAATGGGAAGGATGCAGGAATGGGGGGATGCAGGAATGGGAAGGATGCAGGAATGGGAAGGATGCAGGAATGGGGGGATGCAGGAACAGGAGGGATGCAGGAATGGGGAGATGCACGAATGGGAAGGATGCAGGAATGGGGGGATGCAGGAATGGGAAGGATGCAGGAATGGGAAGGATGCAGGAATGGGGGGATGCAGGAACAGGAGGGATGCAGGAATGGGGGGATGCAGCAATGGGAAGGATGCAGGAATGGGGGGATGCAGCAATGGAGGGATGCAGGAATGGGGGGATGCAGGAATGGGGGGATGCAGCAATGGGGGGATGCAGCAACGGGGAGATGCGGCAATGGGGGGATGCAGCAATGGGAAGGATGCAGGAACAGGGGGATGCAGCAAGGGGGGGATGCAGCAATGCGGGGATGCAGCCATGGGAAGGATACAGACATGGGAACGATGCAGCACTGGGGGGATGCAGCAATGGGAAGGATGCAGGAACAGGGGGATGCAGCACTGGGGGGATGCAGCACTGGGGGGATGCAGCAATGGAGGGATGCAGGAACAGGGGGATGCAGGAACAGGGGGATGCAGCAAGGGGGGTTGCCGGACCCGGCCGCGCGCGGGGGCCTCGACGCGGCGCCCGGACGCCGGGGCCCGGCTGACGGCGGCGCTCGCGCAGAGGCGGCCGTGCTCAGCTACGACGGCTCCATGTACCTCAAGATGGGGCTGCCGGGGCCCGCGGCCACCGAGGCCGAGGACGTGGCCCTGCGCTTCATGTCCCCGCGCGCCTACGGGCTGGTGCTGGCCACCACGTCGCGGCAATCGGCCGACACGCTGCGGCTCGAGCTGGACGGCGGCCGCATGAAGCTCACCGTGAACCTGGGTGAGCGCCGCGCGTGTGCAAGGGGGGGCGTGTGCAAGGGGGGGTGCGTGTGCAGGGGGGTGCGTGTGCAAGGGGGGCATGTGCAAAGGGGGGCACGTGTGCAGGGGGTGCGTGTGCAAGGGGGTGCGTGTGCAAGGGGGGTGTGTGCAAGGGGGTGCGTGTGCAAGGGGGGCGTGTGCAAGGGGGGGGCGTGTGCAAGGGGGGTGCGTGTGCAAGGGGGGTGCATGTGCAAGGGGGCGTGTGTGCAAGGGGGGGCTTGTGTGCAAGGGGGTGCGTGTGCAAGGGGGTGCGTGTGCAAGGGGGGGTGCGTGTGCAAGGGGGGCACGTGTGCAGGGGGGGCACGTGTGCAAGGGGGTGCATGTGCAAGGGGGGCGCGTGTGCAAGGGGGTGCGTGTGCAACGGGGGTGTGTGTGCAAGGGGGGGCACGTGTGCAAGGGGGTGCATGTGCAAGGGGGGCGTGTGCAAAGGGGGCGCGTGTGCAAGGGGGGTGCGTGTGCAAGGGGGGCGCGTGTGCAAGGGGGGGCATGTGCAAGGGGGGGTGCGTGTGCAAGGGGGACGTGTGCAAGGGGGGGCACGTGTGCAACGGGGGTGCGTGTGCAACGGGGGTGCATGTGCAAGGGGGGCGCGTGTGCAACGGGGGTGTGTGTGCAAGGGGGGGCACGTGTGCAAGCGGGGGGTGCGGGGCTGGGGCGAGGCGGGGGCGTGCAAGAGCACCCGTGCATGGTGGGTGTGCAAGCACCAACCCTTTTTGTGCAATGCAAGGGGTGCAAATGCAGCCTGTGCAAAGACCCCCTTTCTTGTGCAATGCAAGGGGTGCAAATACAGCCCATGCATGGTGGGTGTGCAAGCGTCCCCTTCTTGTGCAACGCAAAGGGTGCAAATGCAGCCCGTGCATGGTGGGCGTGCAAGCACTAACACTTTTTGTGCAATGCAAGGGGTGCAAATGCATCCCATGCACAGTGGGTGTGCAAGCGCCCCCTTGTCGTGCAATGCAAAGGGTGCAAGTGCACTCGTGCACAGCGGGCATGCAAAGACCCCCTTTCTTGTGCAATGCAAGGGGTGCAAATGCAGCCCATGCACACTGCGTGTGCAAGCGCCCTCACTTCTCATGCAATGCAAAGGGTGCAATGCAGCCCGTGCACGGCGGGTGTGCAAGGACCCCCCCCCTCCCCCGGGTCTTTTCTTCCTCCCCTCCCTCCTCCTCCTCCTCCCCCTGCCCCCCCCCCCCCCGCAGTTTCGGAGCCTTCGTGACCTTGGGCTCTGCCAGCCGGGACGCGCGGCCGGGACCCCCGGGATGGGGATCCCTGGGATGGGGATCCCCCCTTGGGATCGGGATCCTCCCCTTGGGATCAGGACCCCCCGGGATGGGGATCCCTGGGATCGGGATCCCCTTGGAATCGGGATCCTCCCCTCCCCGGATGGAGATCCCTGGGATTGGGATCCCCCCTTGGGATTGGGATTCCCCCGGAATGGGGATCCCTGGGATCGGGATCCCCCTCTGGAATTGGGATTCCCCCGGGATGGGGATCCCTGGGATCGGGATCCCCCTCTGGAATTGGGATCCTCCCCCCCCCGGGATGGGGATCCCTGGGATCGGGATCCCCCCTCGGGATTGGGATTCCCCCCGGGATGGGGATCCCTGGGATCGGGATCCCCCTCGGGATTGGGATTCCCCCGGGTTGGGGATCCCTGGGATCGGGATCCCCCCTCGGGATTGGGACCCCGCCCTCCCCAGATGGGGATCCCTGGGATCGGGATCCCCCTCGGGATTGGGACCCCGCCCTCCCCGGATGGGGATCCCTGGGATCGGGATCCCCCTCGGGATTGGGATTCCCCCGGGATGGGGATCCCTGGGATCGGGATCCGGGTCCCGGCGCGCTCCCCTCCCCGCCCCGATGCGGTTGACGACCGTCCGGACCCCCCGGACCATCCGGATCCGCTGGATCCGTCGGATCTGCTGGGCTCTGAGAGGGGGGCAGGACCCGCCGCTGCTGCCGCCACTGCCAGGAGAGGTGGCCCTGGGTGGCCCTTGGTGGCTCTTGGTGGTTCTTGGTGGCCCTGGGTGGCCCTGGGCAGCCCTTGTGCCCTGGGAAGCCCTGGGCAGCCCTGGGTGGCCCCGGGTGGCTCTTGGTGGCCCTGGGAAGCCCTGGGCAGCCCTTGGTGGCCCTGGGAAGCCCTGGGCAGCCCTGGATGGCCCGGGTGGCTCTTGGTGGCCCTGGTGGCCCTTGGTGGCAGCAGCGGTGGCAGCGCCGTCCCCCGGTCGTCCCCCGGGGCGGTGCCGGCGGCTCCCCGGCTCTGAGGCCGCCTCTCTTCTCTCCCCAGACTGTGTCGCGTCGGCTGCCTGCCCAGTAAGTCCTCCCGCCGCCTGTACCTGCGTCCGCCTGTACCTGCGTCCGCCTGTGCCTGCATCCCCCTGTACCTGCGTCCGCCTGTGCCTCCATCCGCCTGTACCTGCATCCCCTTGTACCTGCATCCGCCTGTGCCTGCATCCGCCTGTACCTGCGTCCGCCTGTGCCTCCATCCGCCTGTACCTGCATCCCCTGTACCTGCGTCCACCTGTGCCTCCGTCCGCCTGTGCCTCCATCCGCCTGTACCTGCATCCCCCTGTACCTGCGTCCGCCTGTGCCTCCGTCCGCCTGTGCTCCATCCGCCTGTACCTGCATCCCCCTGTACCTGCGTCCGCCTGTGCCTCCATCCGCCTGTACCTGCATCCCCTTGTACCTGCATCCGCCTGTGCCTGCATCCGCCTGTACCTGCGTCGCCTGTGCCTCCATCCGCTGTACCTGCATCCCCCTGTACCTGCGTCCGCCTGTGCCTCCGTCCGCCTGTGCCTCCATCCGCCTGTACCTGCATCCCCCTGTACCTGCGTCCGCCTGTGCCTCCATCCGCCTGTGCCTCCATCCGCCTGTACCTGCATCCGCCTGTGCCTCCATCCGCCTGTGCCTGCATCCCCCTGTACCTGCGTCCGCCTGTACCTGCGTCCCCCTGTACCTGCGTCCGCCTGTGCCTCATCCGCCTGTGCCTGCATCCGCCTGTACCTGCGATCCACCTGTACCTGCGTCCGCCTGTGCCTCCATCCGCCTGTGCCTGCATCCCCCTGTACCTGCATCCGCCTGTGCCTCCATCCGCCTGTGCCTGCATCCGCCTGTACCTGCATCCACCCGTACCTACGTCCGCCTGTGCCTCCATCCGCCTGTGCCTGCATCCGCCTGTACCTGCGTCCACCTGTGCCTGCATCCGCCTGTGCCTCTGTCTGCCTGTGCCTCTGTCTGCCTGTGCCTCCATCCGCCTGTGCCTGCATCCCCCTGTACCTGCGTCCACCTGTGCCTCCATCCGCCTGTGCCTCTGTCTGCCTGTGCCTCCGTCCGCCTGTACCTGCATCCGACCTGTGCCTCTGTCCGCCTGTACCTGCATCTGCCTGTGCCTCCGTCTGTACCTGTACATCCGTGTGGCTGCCTGTGCCTCCATCCACCTGTGCCTCCGTCCGCCTGTACGTCCATCTGTAGCTCCATCTGCCGCTTGTACCTCCATCCTCCTGTAGCTCCATGTGGCCACCTGTGCCTCCACCCTCCGCCTGTACCTCCATCCTGCCGCCTGTGCATTCGTCTGCTTGTACCTCCATCAACCGTTTGTGCTCCACCCGGCCGCCTGTACATCCATCTGCCACCTGTACCTCCACCTGGCTGCCTGTACACCCCTCTGGCCACCTGTACAGCCATCCGGCCACCCGTATACCCATCCGGCCACCTGTTCATCATCCGTCCACCTGTACATTCATCCGTCCGCCTGTACATCCATCTGCCTGTCTGCCCGTCCACCCCTCCATCACCCCCATCCATCTGCATCCCACAATCCCCAAATCCCTCCGCCTGTCCCCGTCCCCCTGTCCCTCCGTCTGTCACCTGCCCTGTCCCCCGTCCCTCCCTCCGCCTGTCCCTCTGTCACCTCGTCTGTCCCTTCTTCCTTCCCTCCCTTGCGGTGTTTGACCCCCTCCCTGTCCCGGACGCCTGGGCCCCTGGCCCTGCACACGTCAAGGTGGGGGGCAGGACACGCGTGTGCAGGACTTGGCGTGTGCGCAGGGTGCACACGCGTGTGTGGTGCGAGGCAAGCGTGTGCACGCAGGGTGTGTGCAGCAGCTGTGCAAGGTGCGCGTGACGTGTTGCAGGCGTGTGCATGCAGCGTGTGCAGATGTGTGCATGCAGTGTGTGTGCAGCACGTGTGCAAGGTCCATGTGACGTGTTGCAAGTGTGCACATGCAGCATGTGTGCAGCACGTGTGGAAGGCGCGTGTGGCGTGTCACAGGTGTACGCATGCAGCGTGTGTGCAGCAGATGTGCAAGGTGTATGTGGTGTGTTGCAGGCATATGTGGCATGTTGCAAGTGTGCACATGCAGCATGTGTGCAGCACGTATGCAAGGAGCGTGTGGCGTGTAGCAGGCGTGTGCATGCAGCGTGTGCAGCACGTGTGCAAGATGTGCATGGCGTGTTGCAGGCATGTGTGGCGTGTTGCAAGCTTGCGCGTGCAGGATGCTTGCAGCCCGTGTGCATGGGGCGCCTGGCACGTTGCACGCGTGCTGCAGGCGTGCGTGTGGCATGCGCCACGCGCGTGAAGCGTGTTGCAGGTGTGTGCATGCAGCGTGTGTGCAGCACGTATGCAAGGAGCGTGCAGCGTGTTGCAGGTGTGTGCATGCAGCGTGTGTGCAGCTCGTGTGCAAGGTATGCATGGCACGTTGCACGCGTGCTGCAGGTGTGTGCTACGCGCGTGTAGCGTGTTGCAGGTGTGTGCATGCATCATGTGTGCAGCTCGTGTGCAAGGTGTGCATGGCACGTTGCGCGCGTGCTGCAGGCGTGCGGTGGCGTGTGCCGTGTGTGTAGCGTGTTGCAAGTGTGCACATGCAGCGTGTGTGCAGCACGTATGCAAGGAGCGTGCAGCGTGTTGCAGGTGTGTTCACGCAGCGTGTGTTCAGCTCGTGTGCAAGGTGTGCATGGCACGTTGCGCGCGTGCTGCAGGCGTGCGGTGGTGTGTGCCGTGTGTGTAGCGTGTTGCAAGTGTGCACATGCAGCGTGTGTGCAGCACGTATGCAAGGAGCGTGCAGCGTGTTGCAGGTGTGTGCACGCAGCGTGTGTGCAGCTCGTGTGCAAGGTGTGCATGGCACGTTGCGCGCGTGCTGCAGGCGTGCGGTGGCGTGTGCCACGTGCGTGTAGCGTGTTGCAGGTGTGTGCATGCAGCGTGTGTGCAGCACGTATGGAAGGAGCGTGCAGCGTGTTGCAGGTGTGTGCACGCAGCGTGTGTGCAGGACGTGTGCAAGGTGTGCATGGCACGTTGCACGCGTGCTGCAGGCGTGCGGTGGTGTGTGCCGTGTGTGTAGCGTGTTGCAAGTGTGCACATGCAGCATGTGTGCAGCACGTATGGAAGGAGCGTGCAGCGTGTTGCAGGTGTGTGCACGCAGCGTGTGTTCAGCTCGTGTGCAAGGTGTGCATGGCACGTTGCACATGTGCTGCAGGCGTGCCGTGGCGTGGGCCACGCGCGTGTAGCATGTTGCAAGTGTGCACATGCAGCGTGTGTGCAGCATGTATACAAGGAGCGTGCAGCGTGTTGCAGGTGTGTGCACGCAGCGTGTGTGCAGCACGTATGCAAGGAGCGTGCAGCGTGTTGCAGGTGTGTGCACACAGCGTGTGTGCAGCACGTGTGCAAGGTGTGCATGGTGTGTTGCAGGCATATGTGGCGTGTTGCAAGCTTGCGCGTGCAGGATACTTGCAGCCCGTGTGCATGGGGCGCCTGGCACGTTGCACGCGTGCTGCAGGCGTGCGCGTGGCATGTGCCACGTGCGTGTAGCGTGTTGCAGGTGTGTGCATGCATCATGTGTGCAGCTCGTGTGCAAGGTGTGCATGGCACGTTGCACGCGTGCTGCAGGTGTGTGCCACGTGCATGTAGTGTGTTGCAGGTGTGTGCACGCAGCGTGTGTGCAGCTCGTGTGCAAGGTGTGCATGGCGTGTTGCACGCGTGCTGCAGGCGTGCGGTGGCGTGTGCCATGTGCGTGTAGCGTGTTGCAAGTGTGCACATGCAGCGTGTGTGCAGCATGTATACAAGGAGCGTGCAGCGTGTTGCAGGTGTGTGCATGCAGCGTGTGTGCAGCTCGTGTGCAAGGTGTGCATGGCACGTTGCACGCGTGCTGCAGGCGTGCGGTGGCGTGTGCCACGCGCGTGTAGCGTGTTGCAGGTGTGTGCATGCATCGTGTGTGCAGCATGTGTGCAAGGTGCATGTGGTGTGTTGCAGGTGTGTGCATGCAGCGCGTGTGCAGATGTGTGCATGCAGCGTGTGTGCAGCACATGTGGAAGGCACGTGTGGTGTGTTCCAGGTGTGTTGCAAGCGTGTGCACGCAGGGTATGTGCAAAGTGCATGTGGCGTGTTGCAGGCCTGTGCATGCAGCATGTGTGCAGCACATATGCAAGGTGCGTGTAGTGTGTTGCAAGCGTGTACATGCAGGATGTGTGCAGCACGTGTGCAAGGAGCGTGCAGCATGTTGCCGGCATATGTGGCGTGTTGCAAGCGTGTGCGTGCAGGCTACTTGCAGCCCGTGTGTGTGGGGCACCTGGCACGTTGCACGTGTGCTGCAGGCGTGCGCGTGGCGTGTGCCATGTGCATGTAGCGTGTTGCAGGTGTGTGCATGCAGTGTGTGTGCAGCACGTGTGCAAGGTCCATGTGATGAGTTGCAAGTGTGTACACGCAGGATGTGTGCAGCTTGTGTGCAAGGTGTGCATGGCATGTTGCAGGTGTGCTGCAGGTGTGCGCGTGGCGTGTGCCACGTGCATGCAGTGTGTTGCAGGTGTGTGCATGCAGCGTGTGTGCAGCTCGTGTGCAAGGTGTGCATGGCGTGTTGCACGCGTGCTGCAGGCGTGCGGTGGCGTGTGCCATGTGTGTGTAGCGTGTTGCAAGTGTGCAGATGCAGCGTGTGTGCAGCATGTATACAAGGAGCGTGTAGCGTGTTGCAGGTGTGTGCAAGCACCGTGTGTGCAGCTCGTGTGCAAGGAGTGCATGGCACGTTGCACACGTGCTGCAGGCGTGCGCGTGGCGTGTGCCATGTGCGTGTAGTGTGTTGCAGGTGTGTGCACGCAGCGTGTGTGCAGCTCGTGTGCAAGGTCCATGTGACGAGTTGCAAGTGTGTACACGCAGGATGTGTGCAGCACGTGTGCAAGGTGTGCATGGCACGTTGCGTGCGTGCTGCAGGCGTGCGGTGGCGTGTGCCATGTGTGTGTAGCGTGTTGCAGGTGTGCGCATGCAGCGTGTGTGCAGCTCGTGTGCAAGGTGTGCATGGCACGTTGCACACGTGCTGCAGGCGTGCGGTGGCGTGTGCCACACGTGTGTAGCGTGTTGCAGGTGTGTGCATGCAGCGTGTGTGCAGCACGTATGCAAGGAGCGTGCAGCATGTTGCAGGTGTGTGCATGCAGCATGTGTGCAGCACGTGTGCAAGGTGTGCATGGCACGTTGCGCGCGTGCTGCAGGCGTGCGGTGGCGTGTGCCACGTGCGTGTAGCATGTTGCAGGTGTGTGCATGCATCGTGTGCAGCTCGTGTGCAAGGTGTGCATGGCACGTTGCGCGTGTGCTGCAGGCGTGCGGTGGCGTGTGCCACACGTGTGTAGCGTGTTGCAGGTGTGTGCATGCAGCGTGTGTGCAGCACGTATGCAAGGAGCGTGCAGCGTGTTGCAGGTGTGTGCATGCAGCGTGTGTGCAGCTCGTGTGCAAGGTGTGCATGGCACGTTGCGCGCGTGCTGCAGATGTGCGGTGGCGTGTGCCACGCGCATGCAGTGTGTTGCAGGTGTGTGCATGCAGCGTGTGTGCAGCTTGTGTGCAAGGTGTGCATGGCACGTTGCATGCGTGCTGCAGGCGTGCGGTGGCGTGTGCCACGTGCGTGTAGCGTGTTGCAGGTGTGTGCATGCAGCGTGTGTGCAGCTCGTGTGCAAGGTGTGCATGGCACGTTGCACGCGTGCTGCAGGCGTGCGGTGGCATGTGCCGTGTGTGTGTAGCGTGTTGCAAGTGTGCGCATGCAGCGTGTGTGCAGCACGTATGCAAGGAGCGTGCAGCGTGTTGCAGGTGTGTGCACGCAGCGTGTGTGCAGCACGTGTGCAAGGTGTGCATGGCACGTTGCGCGCGTGCTGCAGGCGTGCGGTGGCGTGTGCCACGCGCATGCAGCATGTTGCAGGTGTGTGCATGCATCATGTGTGCAGCTCGTGTGCAAGGTGTGCATGGCACGTTGCACATGTTCTGCAGGCGTGCGGTGGCGTGTGCCACGCGCGTGTAGCGTGTTGCAGGTGTGTGCATGCATCATGTGTGCAGCTCGTGTGCAAGGTGTGCATGGCACGTTGCACATGTTCTGCAGGCGTGCCGTGGCGTGTGCCACGTGCGTGTAGCGTGTTGCAGGTGTGTGCATGCAGCATGTGTGCAGCACGTGTGCAAGGTGTGCATGGCACGTTGCACGCGTGCTGCAGGCGTGCGGTGGTGTGTGCCACGTGCGTGTAGTGTGTTGCAGGTGTGTGCATGCATCATGTGTGCAGCTCGTGTGCAAGGTGTGCATGGCACGTTGCACGCGTGCTGCAGGCGTGCGGTGGCGTGTGCCACGCACGTGTAGTGTGTTGCAGGTGTGTGCATGCAGCGTGTGTGCAGCACGTATGCAAGGAGCGTGCAGCGTGTTGCAGGTGTGTGCATGCAGCGTGTGTGCAGCTCGTGTGCAAGGTGTGCATGGCGTGTTGCACGCGTGCTGCAGACGTGTGGTGGCGTGTGCCATGCGCATGCAGTGTGTTGCAGGTGTGTGCATGCAGCGTGCGTGCAGCTCGTGTGCAAGGTGTGCATGGCGTGTTGCACGCGTGCTGCAGGCGTGCCGTGGCGTGTGCCACACGCGTGCTGACGCGTGCCCGCAGGCAAGGGCCCCGAGACGCTGCTGGCCGGGCAGCGGCTGGATGACAACGAGTGGCACACGGTGCGCGTGGCGCGGCGCGGGCGCAGCCTGCAGCTCTCCGTGGACAACGTCACCGTGGAAGGTGCCCGAGGGACACGGGGACACGAGAACGTGGGGACACGGGTGCACATGGGACGTGGGGACATGAGAACGTGGGGACAGGGCGACACGGGTGCACATGGGACATGGGTGCATGGGGACATGAGAACATGGGGCCATGGGTGCACATGGGACATGGGTGCATGGGGACATGGGGACATGGGTGAATGGGGACATGGGTACACGGCGACATGGGTGCACATGGGACATGGGTGCATGGGGACATGGGGACATGAGTGCACATGGGACATGGGGACATGAGAACGTGGGGACAGGGCGACACGGGTGCACATGGGACATGGGTGCACAGGGACACGAGAACATGGGGACACGGCGACATGGGTGCACATGGGACATGGGTGCATGGGGACACGGGTGCACATGGGATATGCATGCAGGTGCAGACGGACACAGTTGCAGCTGCATGCATGTGGGTGCAGATGCGGGTGCAGATGTGGGTGCAGATGCACGGACAGGCATTGCAGTTGCATGCATGTCGGTGCAGATGCAGGTGCAGATGCAGATGCAGATGCAGGTGCAGGTGCAGGTGCAGATGAGGGTGCAGTCATTGCACCGCTCACCCCGTGTCCCCGTCCCTGCAGGCCAGCTGTCGGGCGTGCAGCTGCATGCATGCGGGTGCAGATATGGGTGCAGATGCAGGTGCAGATGCGGGTGCAGGTGCAGATGCAGGTGCAGATGCAGGTGCAGATGCAGATGCAGGTGCAGATGAGGGTGCAGGTGCAGACGCGGGTGCAGACGCGGGTGCAGCTGCATGCACAGCCGTTGCACCGCTCACCCCGTGTCCCCGTCCCCGCAGGCCAGCTGTCCGGCATGCAACTGCATGCAGGCGGGTGCAGATGCGGGTGCAGGTGCGGGTGCGGGTGCAGGTGCAGATTCGGGTGCAGATGCGGGCGCAGGTGCAGGTGCAGATGCACGGACAGGCATTGCAGTTGCATGCATGCCGGTGCAGATGTGGGTGCAGGTGCAGGTGCAGATGCATGCACAGCCATTACCCCTGCACGTCCCCACCACTCACCCCGTGTCCCCGTCCCCCAGGCCAGCTGTCGGGTGTGCAGCTGCATGCATGTGGGTGCAGATATGGGTGCAGATGCAGGTGCAGATGCGGGTGCAGATGCGCGGACAGGCATTGCAGTTGCATGCATGCCGGTGCAGATGCAGGTGCAGATGCAGGTGCAGGTGCAGACGCGGGTGCAGCTGCATGCACACCTATTGCACCGCTCACCCCGTGTCCCCGTCCCCGCAGGCCAGCTGTCGGGCGTGCAGCTGCATGCATGCGGGTGCAGATGTGGGTGCAGATGCAGGTGCAGATGCAGGTGCAGATGCGGGTGCAGATGCGCGGACAGGCATTGCAGTTGCATGCATGTGGGTGCAGATATGGGTGCAGATGCAGGTGCAGATGCAGGTGCAGGTGCAGACGCGGGTGCAGATGTAGATGCAGGTGCAGATGCAGGTGCAGGTGCAGACGCGGGTGCAGATGCAGGTGCAGATGCATGCACAGCCATTACCCCTGCACGTCCCCACCGCTCACCCTGTGTCCCCGTCCCCCAGACCAGCTGTCGGGCGTGCAGCTGCATGCATGCGGGTGCAGATGCGGGTGCAGATGTGGGTGCAGATGCAGGTGCAGATGCAGGTGCAGATGCGGGTGCAGATGCGCGGACAGGCATTGCAGTTGCATGCATGTGGGTGCAGATATGGGTGCAGATGCAGGTGCAGATGCAGGTGCAGGTGCAGACGCGGGTGCAGACGCGGGTGCAGCTGCACGCACACCCATCGCACCGCTCACCCCGTGTCCCCGTCCCCCAGGCCAGCTGTCGGGCGTGCAGCTGCATGCATGCGGGTGCAGATATGGGTGCAGATGCAGATGCAGGTGCAGGTGCAGATGCCGGTGCAGATGCAGGTGCAGATGCAGGTGCAGATGCAGGTGCAGGTGCAGACGCGGGTGCAGCTGCACGCACACCCATCGCACCGCTCACCCGTGTCCCCGTCCCCCAGGCCAGCTGTCCGGCTCGCACACGCGCCTGGAGCTGCACAACCTGGAGACCGGCATGGTGACCGAGCGCCGCTTCCTGGCCGTGGTGCCCTCCAACTTCCTGGGCCACCTGAGCGGGCTGCTGTTCAACGGGCTGCCCTACCTGGACCTGTGCCGGCACGGCGAGCTGCGCTCGTGCGAGCTCACGGCGCGCTTCGGCCGGCGCGCCATCGTGGCGGCGCCCGTGGCGTTCCGCGGCCGCGGCGCCTACGTGGCGCTGGCCACGCTGCAGGCCGTGGCCTCCATGCACCTCTTCTTCCAGTTCAAGACCACGGCGCCCGACGGCCTCATCCTCTTCAACGGCAGCAGCGGCGGCGACTTCCTCGTCGTGGAGCTGGTCAAGGGGTGAGCGGCGCCGCCGCGGGGACCGCGGGGACAGCAGGGGGACCTTGGGGAGGGCTTGGGGACCTCGGGGACCTTGGGGACCGCAGGGACAGCTGGGGGACCTTGGGGAGGGCTTGGGGACCTTGGGGACCTTGGGGACCGCAGGGACAGCAGGGGGACCTTGGGGAGGGCTTGGGGACCTTGGGGACCGCAGGGACAGCTGGGGGACCTCGGGGAGGGCCAGGGGACCGCGGGGACCTCGGGGACCTTGGGGACCGCAGGGACAGCTGGGGGATCCTGGGGAGGGCCAGGGAACCTTGGGGACCGCAGGGACAGCTGGGAGACCTTGGGGACCTCGGGGAGGGCTTGGGGACCTCGGGGACCTTGGGGACCTTGGGGACCTCAGGGACAGCTGGGGGATCTTGGGGAGGGCCAGGGAACCTTGGGGACCTCGGGGAGGGCTTGGGGACCTCGGGGACCCTGGGGACCGCAGGGACAGCAGGGGGACCTTGGGGAGGGCTTGGGGACCTTGGGGACCTTGGGGACCACAGGGACAGCCGGGGGACCGCGGGGACCTCGGGGAGGGCTTGGGGACCGCAGGGACCGCAGGGACAGGTCAGGGACCTTGGGGACCTCAGGGACCATGGGGAGGGCTTGGGGACCTTAGGGACTGCAGGGACAGCTGGGGGACCTTGGGGACCTCGGGGAGGGCTTGGGGACCTCGGGGACCTTGGGGAGGGCCAGAGAATCTTGGGGACCGCAGGGACAGCTGGGGGAGCTTGGGGACCTTGGGGACCGCAGGGACAGCTGGGGGACCTTGGGGAGGGCCAGGGAACCTTGGGGACAGCAGGGACAGCTGGGGTACTGCAGGGAGGGCCAGGGGACCGCAGGGACAACTGGGGGACCTTGGGGACCTCAGGGACAGCTGGGGGACCGCGGGGAGGGCCAGGGGACTGCAGGGACAGCTGGAGGATCTTGGGGACCATGGGGACCGCAGGGACAGCTGGGGGATCTTGGGGACCTTGGGGACCTCAGGGACAGCTGGGGAACCTCAGAGACCCCAGGGACAGTCGGGGGACCTTGGGGAGGGCCAGGGGACCTCAGGGACAGCAGGGGGATCTTGGGGACCTTGGGGAGGGCTTGGGGACCCTGGCGACCTTGGGGACCTCAGGGACAGCTGGGGGACCTTGGGGACCTTGGGGAGGGCCAGGGGACCCTGGGGACCTTGGGGATGGCCCCTAGGCTGACTCCACCCCAGCCCAAGCCCCTCCCACCAACTGTAGCCCCTCCCCCTGAGTCCAAGCCCCGCCCCCTGGCGCAGGTACATCCACTAGGCATTGGACCTGGGCAACGGCCCCCGGGTTGACCCCATCCCAAGCCCCTCCCACCAGCCTTAGCCCCGCCCCCGAGGCCAAGCCCCGCCCCCTGAGTCCAAGCCCCGCCCCCGCGCAGGTACATCCACTACGTGTTCCACCTGGGCGATGGCCCCCGGGCTGACCCCGCCCCCGGGCTGACCCCGCCCCCTCACCAAGCCCCTCCCACCAGCCATAGCCCCTCCCATCAGCCGTAGCCCCGCCCCCTGACGCAAGCCCCACCCCCGCGCAGGTACATCCACTACGTGTTCCACCTGGGCGATGGCCCCCGGGCTGACCCCGCCCCCGGGCTGACCCCGCCCCCTCACCAAGCCCCTCCCACCAGCCATAGCCCCTCCCATCAGCCGTAGCCCCGCCCCCTGACGCAAGCCCCACCCCCGCGCAGGTACATCCACTACGTGTTCGACCTGGGCGACGGCCCCCGGGCTGACCCCGCCCCCTCACCAAGCCCCTCCCACCAGCCATAGCCCCTCCCACCAGCCGTAGCCCCGCCCCCTGACGCAAGCCCCGCCCCCTGGCGCAGGTACATCCACTACGTGTTCACCCTGGGCGACGGCCCCCGGGCTGACCCCGCCCCCTCACCAAGCCCCTCCCACCAGCCATAGCCCCTCCCACCAGCCGTAGCCCCGCCCCCTGATGCAAGCCCCGCCCCCTGGCGCAGGTACATCCACTACGTGTTCGACCTGGGCGACGGCCCCTCGCTCATGAAGGGCAACTCGGAGCAGCCGCTGCACGACGGGCGCTGGCACGAGGTGGCGGTGGCGCGCGAGGGGGGCAGCCTGCACGCGCTGCGCGTGGACGGGCGCCCCGTGACGCAGCACGGCCAGGGCGGGCGCAGCCTGCGCCTCAAGGGTGCGCGGGGACGCGGGGACGCGGGGACACGGGGGTGGCGTTGGGGTGTGCATTGGGGTACCCATAGGGTGTGCATTGAGACACCTATAGGGTGTGCATTGGGGAACCCATAGGGTTCGTGCATGGGGGCACCTATGGTGGCGCGAGGGGGGCAGCCTGCACGCGCTGCGCGTGGACGGGCGCCCCGTGACGCAGCACGGCCAGGGCGGGCGCAGCCTGCGCCTCAAGGGTGCGCGGGGACACGGGGACGCGGGGACACGGGGTGGCCATGGGGTGGGCATTGGAGAACCCATAGGGTGTGCATTGGGGTGCCCATAGGGTGTGCATTGGGGTGCCCATAGAGCATGCATTGGGGCACCCATAGGGTGTGCATTGGGGTACCTATAGGGTGTGCATTGGGGTGCCCATAGGGTGTGCATTGGGATGTGCATTGGGGTGCTCATAGGGTGTGCATTGGGGCACCTATAGGGTGCGGGTGTGGGGTCAGCCATAGGGTTCGTGCATGGGGGCACCTATGGTGGCGCGAGGGGGGCAGCCTGCACGCGCTGCGCGTGGACGGGCGCCCCGTGACGCAGCACGGCCAGGGCGCGCGCAGCCTGCGCCTCAAGGGTGCGCGGGGACGCGGGGACGCGGGGACATGGGGTGGCCATGGGGTGGGCGTTGGAGAACCCATAGGGTGTGCATTGGGGTACCTATAGGGTGTGCATTGGGGTGGCCATAGGGTGTGCATTGGGTGCCCATAGGGTGTGCATTGGGGTGCCCATAGAGTGGGCATTGGGGCACCCATAGGGTGCGGGTGTGAGGGGGCACCCATAGGGAGTGTGCATTGGGGAACCCATAGGCTGGGTGCATTGGGGCATCCATAGGGTGTTCTTTGGGGTACCTATAGGGTGTGCATTGGGGTGCCCATAGGGTGTGCATTGGGGTGTCCATAGGGTGTGCATTGGAGAACCCATAGGGTGTGCATTGGGTGCCCATAGGGTGGACATTGGGGTGTACATTGGGGCACCTACAGGGGGGCATTGGGGTGCCTATAGGGTGTGCATTGAGACACCTATAGGGTGTGCATTGGGGAACCCATAGGGTGTGTGCATTGGGGTGCCCATAGGGTGTGCATTGGGGTACCTATAGGGTGTGCATTGGGGTACCTATAGGGTACCCATAGGGTGTGCATTGGGGTGCCCATAGAGTGTGCATTGGGGCGCCCATAGGGTGTGCATTGGGGTACCTATAGGGTGTGCATTGGGGTGCCCATAGGGTGTGCATTGGGGTGCCCATAGAGTGGGCATTGGGGCACCCATAGGGTGCGGGTGTGAGGGGGCACCCATAGGGAGTGTGCATTGGAGAACCCATAGGGTGTGCATTGGGGTGCCCATAGGGTGTGCATTGGGGCGCCTATAGGGTGTGCATTGGAGAACCCATAGGGTGTGCATTGGGGTGCCTATAGGATGGACATTGGGGTGCCCATAGAGTGTGCATTGGGGCACCCATAGGGTGCGGGTGGGAGGGGGCACCCATAGGGAGTGCGCATTGGAGAACCCATAGGGTGTGCATTGGGGCACATATAGGGTGCGGGTGTGGGGTCAGCCATAGGGTTCGTGCATGGGGGCACCTATGGTGGCGCGAGGGGGGCAGCCTGCACGCGCTGCGCGTGGACGGGCGCCCCGTGACGCAGCACGGCCAGGGCGCGCGCAGCCTGCGCCTCAAGGGTGCGCGGGGACGCGGGGACGCGGGGTGGCCATGGGGTGTCCATAGGGTGGGCGTTGGGGTACCTATAGGGTGTGCATTGGGGTGCCCATAGGGTGTGCATTGGGTGCCCATAGGGTGTGCATTGGGGTGCCCATAGAGTGGGCATTGGGGCGCCTATAGGGTGTGCATTGGGGTGTCCATAGGGTGTGCATTGGGGTACCTATAGGGTGGACATTGGGGTGTCCATAGGGTGTGCATTGGGGCACCTATAGGGTGCACACTGGGGTGCCCATAGGGTGTGCATTGGGGTGCCTCTAGAGGGTGTGCATTGGGGTGTCCATAGGGTGGACATTGGGGCACCTATAGGGTGCAGGTGTGGGGGTGCCCATAGGGTGTGTATTGAGACACCTATAGGGTGTGCATTGGGGAACCCATAGGGTGCAGGTGTGGGGGTGCCCATAGGGTGGGCATTGGGGTGCCCATAGGGTGTGTATTAGGGTGCCCATAGGGTGTGTGCATTGAGACGCCTATAGGGTGTGCATTGGGGTGCCCGTAGTGTGTGCATTGGAGAACCCATAGGGTGGACATTGGGGCACCCATAGGGTGTGTGTTGGGGTACCTATAGGGTGTGCATTGGGGTGCCCATAGGGTGGGCGTTGGGGTGCCTATAGGGTGGGCATTGGGGTGTACATTGGGGCACCTATAGGGTGTGCATTGGAGAACCCGTAGGGTGTGCATTGGGGTGCCCATAGGGTGTGCATTGGGGTGCCCATACGGTGTGCATTGAGACACCTATAGGGTGTGCATTGGGGCACCTATAGGGTGTGCATTGGGGTGCCCGTAGTGTGTGCATTGGAGAACCCATAGGGTGGACATTGGGGCACCCATAGGGTGTGTGTTGGGGTACCTATAGAGGGTGGGCATTGGGGCGCCCATAGGGTGTGCATTGGGGTGTCCATAGGGTGGACATTGGGGCACCTATAGGGTGCAGGTGTGGGGGTGCCCATAGGGTGTGCATTGGGGTGCCTATAGGGTCTGCATTGAGACACCCATAGGGTGTGCATTGGGGTGCCCATAGGGTGTGCATTGGGGTGTCCATAGGGTGTGCGCATTGGGGTACAGGTGTCCCAGGTGCAGGTGACACTGGTGACCTCGGTTGTGAGTCACACTGGTGTCACTGGCCACAGATGATGCGGGTGTCCCCAAGTGACATTGGTGTCCCTAGCCATGGGTGATGGGGGTGTCCCGGGTGCAGGTGACACTGGTGTCCCGGCCGCGGGTGACGCCGGTGTCCCTGGGCACGGGTGACACGGGTGTCCCGGCTGTGGGTGATGTGGGTGTCCCTGGGTGTGGGTGACAGGGGTGTCCCTGGGCATGGGTGACACTAGTGTCCCAGCCACAGGTGACACGGGTGTCCCTGGGCATGGGTGACACTGGTGTCACCAACTGCAGGTGGCACGGATGTCCCTGGGGTGGGTGACACGGGTGTCACTGGCCACAGGTGACGCAGGTGTCACCGACCATAGGTGACACAGGTGTCCCTGGCCGCGGGTGACACTGGTGTCCCTGGGTGTGGGTGTCCCTGGGTGTGGGTGACACGGGTGTCCCGGCTGTGGGTGATGTGGGTGTCCCCAGTCATGGGTGACAGGGGTGTCCCTGGTTGCAGGTGACACTGGTGTCCCCGGCCACGGGTGACATGGGTGTCCCCAGCCGCAGGTGTCCCTGGGTGCGGGTGACACGGGTGTCCCTGGGCGTGGGTGTCCGTGGGTGTGGGTGACACTGGTGTCCCCGGCCACGGGTGACACCGGTCTCCCTGGATGCTGGTGTCCCTGGGTGTGGGTGACACGGGTGTCCCCAGCTGCGGGTGTCCCGGCCGCGGGTGACATGGGTGTCCCTGGGCGTGGGTGTCCGTGGGTGTGGGTGACACTGGTGTCACCGGCCGCGGGTGACATGGGTGTCCCTGGGTGTGGGTGTCCCCAGCCATGGGTGACGCGGGTGTCACCGGCCGCGGGTGACACGGGTGTCCCTGGCTGTGGGTGACATGGGTGTCCCTGGCTGTGGGTGACATGGGTGTTCCTGGGTGCGGGTGACATGGGTGTCCCCGGCCGTGGGTGACACTGGTGTTCCTGGGTGCGGGTGACATGGGTGTCCCTGGGTGTGGGTGTCCCCAGCCGCGGGTGACGTGGGTGTCCCCGGCCGCGGGTGACGCGGGTGTCCCTGGGTGCGGGTGACGCGGGTGTCCCCGGCCGCGGGTGTCCCCGGCCGTGGGTGACACGGGTGTCCCTGGGTGTGGGTGTCCCCAGCCGTGGGTGTCCCCAGCCGTGGGTGACGCGGGTGTCACCGGCCGCGGGTGACGCGGGTGTCCCTGGGTGTGGGTGTCCGTGGGTGTGGGTGACGCGGGTGTCCCTGGGTGCGGGTGTCCCCGGCCGCGGGTGACGCGGGTGTCCCCGCGCAGGGGAGCTCTACGTGGGCGGCGCCAGCCGGGCGCTGCTGGGGCGGCTGCCCCGGCTCGTGGCGTCGCGCGGCGGCTTCCAGGGCTGCTTGGCCTCCGTGGACCTCAACGGGCGCCTGCCCGACCTGCTGGGCGACGCGCTGCAGCGCGTGGGCCACGTGGAGCGCGGCTGCGACGGTGAGGGCGCGCGGCGGGCGCGGCGGGGATGCAGGAGGCTGCATGGCGATGCACGAGTGTGCACGAGTGCGCACAGCGATGCACGAGCATGCACGAGCGCACACGGCGATGCACGAGTGAGCACAAGTGCGCATGGCGATGCACGATTGTGCACGGTGATGCACGAGTGCACACGAGTGCACACGGTGATGCATGAGTATGCACGAGCGCGCACAATGATGCACGAGTATGCACGGTGGTGCACGAGTGTGTATGGCGATGCATGAGTGTGTACGGCAATGCACAAGCACGCACGGTGATGCACAAGTGAGCACGGCGATGCACGAGTACGCACAAGCGCACATGGTAATGCACGAGTGTGCACAGTGATGCATGGCGATGCACAAGGGTGCACAGCGATGCATGAGCATGCACGGCGATGCACGAGCGTGTACGGCGATGCACGAGTGTGCACGGTGATGCACGAGTGTGCACAGCGATGCACGAGTATGCACGAGCGCGTACGGCAAAGCACGAGTACGCACGGCGATGCACAAGCACACATGATGATGCATGAGTGCTTACTGCAATGCACGAGTGCCCACGGTGATCCACGAGTGTGCACGGCAATGCAGGAGTGCTTACTGCAATGCACGAGTGCCCACAGTGATGCACGAGTGCCCATGGCAATGCACGAGCGTGCATGGCGATGCACGAGTGCCCTGCAGTGATGCACGAGCATGCACGGTGATGCACAAGTGCTTACTGTGATGCACAAGTGCCCACAGTGATGCACAAGTGTGCACAGCAATGCACAAGTGCACAGTGCAATGCATGCGTGCCCACAGCAATGCCCGAGTATTTACTGCAATGCACAAGTGCCCATAGTGATGTATGAGTGTGCACAGTGATACCTGAGTGCTTACTGCAATGCACGAGTGCCCGCAGTGATGCATGAGTGCTTACTGCAAAGCACAAGCGTGCATGGCAATGCACAGGTACTTACCGGAATGCACAAATGCACACGGCAATGCATGAATGCACACAGTAATGCACGAGTGCACACGGCGATGCACAAGTGCACATGGCGATGCATGAATGTGCACAGTGATGCACAAGCGCATACTGCAAAGCACAAGTGCATGTGGTGATGCATGCAGGTGTGCAGCAGGGGAAAACGGGGTGCATGTGAGTGCATAAGGACGTGCAGCGGGGGTGTACAAGGGTGCACAAGTGCATGCAGCAATGCACAAGTGGCCCTGGTGTCACACGTGGCAGGGGAAACTGGAAGGCAGGAGGATGCACAAGGGTGCATGGGGGGGATGCACAAAGACCTATAGCAGCACCCAGGAGGGGATGGGGCGTGCACAGGGGGCACACAAGGTTGCACAAGAGCGTGCAAGGGTGCACAGGAGGGTGCTGGGGCTCACGAGGGTGCACGGGGAGTGCACAAGGGGGTGGTAGGTGTGCCCCCTTGCGTGCCGTGGTGTATACACTCATGCATTGCAGCATGCACTCGTGCATCATCGTGTGCACTTGTGCATTGCAGCATGCACGAGTGCATTGCAGCATGCACTCGCGCATCACCGTGTGCACTTGCGCATTGCAGCATGCACTCGTGCATTGTGGCATGCACTTGTGCATTGCGGCATGCACTCGTGCATCACCGTGTGCACTTGTGCATTGCGGCATGCACTCGTGCATTGCGGCATGCACTCGTGCATCACTGTGTGCACTCGTGCATTGCAGCATGCATTTGTGCATTGCAGCATGCACTCGTGCATCACCGCGTGCACTTGTGCATTGCAGCATGCACTTGTGCATCAGCATGTGCACTTGTGCATTGCAGCATGCACTCCTGCATCGCCGTGTGCACTTGTGCATTGCAGCATGCACTCGTGCATTGCGGCATGCACTCGTGCATCACTGTGTGCACTCGTGCATTGCAGCATGCATTTGTGCATTGCAGCATGCACTCGTGCATCACCGCCTACACTTGTGCATTGCAGCATGCACTCATGCATCACTGCGTACACTTGTGCATTGCAGCATGCACTTGTGCACCACCATGTGCACTTGTGCATTGCAGCATGCACTCCTGCATCGCCGTGTGCACTCGTGCATTGCAGCATGCGCTCGGGGGGCACAGGGGTGCACAGGGCCCGTTGCGGGTGCGCGGGGGCTCACGGCGGCTGCCCGCAGGCCCCAGCACCACGTGCACGGAGGAGTCCTGCGCCAACCAGGGCGTCTGCCTGCAGCAGTGGGACGGCTTCACCTGCGACTGCAGCATGACCTCGTACCGCGGCCCCGCGTGCAACGACCGTGAGTGCGGGGGCGCGGGGGGCGGCCTCGTGCGCCTTGCACGAGGGGCGGGTGTGAGCGTGTGTGCTCGTGCACTGTGCACTGCTGTGGGTGCATCCTGGTGCACCATGCATGTGTGCGTGTGTGTGTCACTGCACTGATGTGGGTGCATCCTGGTGCACCGTGCACGGGTGTGTGTGAGTCCTTGTGCACTGGTGTGGGTGCATCCTGGTGCACCGTGCATGGGTGTGTGTGAGTCCTTGTGCACTGGTGTGGGTGCATCCTAGTGCACCATGCAGGGGTGCGTGTGTGTGTCCTCGTGCACTGTGCGCTGGTGTGAGTGCATCCTGGTGCACCATGCACGGGTGTGTGCGTGTGTCCTTGTGTGTTGATGTGGGTGCATCCTGGTGCACCATGCACGGGTGTGTGCGTGTGTCCTTGTGCGCTGATGTGGGTGCATCCTGGTGCACCGTGCATGGGTGTGTGTGAGTCCTTGTGCACTGATGTGGGTGCATCCTAGTGCACCATGCAGGGGTGCGTGAGCGTGTGTCCTCGTGCACTGTGCACTGGTGTGGGTGCATCCTGGTGCACCGTGCACGGGTGTGTGTGTGAGTCCTTGTGCGTTGATGTGGGTGCATCCTGGTGCACTGTGCACGGGTGCGTGTGTGTGTCACTGCACTGATGTGGGTGCATCCTGGTGCACCGTGCACGGGTGTGTGTGAGTCCTTGTGCACTGCTGTGGGTGCATCCTAGTGCACCATGCATGTGTGCGTGTGTGTGTCACTGCACTGATGTGGGTGCATCCTGGTGCACCGTGCACGGGTGTGTGCGTGTGTCCTTGTGCACTGTGCACTGATGCGGGTCCATCCTGGTGCACCGTGCATGGGTGTGTGTGAGTCCTTATGCGTTGGTGTGGGTGCATCCTGGTGCACTGTGCAAGGATGTGTGCGTGTCCTTGTGCACTGGTGTGGATGCATCCTGGTGCACCATGCACGGGTGCGTGTGCGTGTCCTCGTGTGCAAGCACACTGATGTGGGTGCATCCTAGTGCACCATGCAGGGGTGCGTGAGCGTGTGTCCTCGTGCACTGTGCACTGGTGTGGGTGCATCCCGGTGCACCGTGCACGGGTGTGTGTGTGAGTCCTCGTGCACTGATGTGGGTCCATCCTGGTGCACCGTGCACAGGTGTGTGCGTGTGTCCTTGTGCGTTGATGTGGGTGCATCCTGGTGCACCATGCACGGGTGTGTGTGCGTGTCACTGCACTGATGTGGGTGCATCCTGGTGCACCGTGCAAAGATGTGTGCGTGTCCTTGTGCACTGGTGTGGGTGCATCCTGGTGCACCATGCACGGGTGCGTGTGCGTGTCCTCGTGTGCAAGCACACTGATGTGGGTGCATCCTGGCACGCCATCCCCACGTGCGGAGGGACATCCTCGTGCACCTCACATGGGGCAGCGTGTGCATCCTCGTGCACCTCGCACGTGGGTGTGCGTGCATCCTTGTGCACCGTGCATGTGCGTGGGGGCCTCCTTGTGCACCTTGCACGCATGTCACCGTGCATCCTTGTGCACCGTGCACGGGGGTGCGCGTGCGCATCCCGGCACACCGTGCACGGACACGTGCGTCACCATGCACGGGTGTGTGTGCATCCCTGGGCACCTTGCAGGGACACGTGTGTCCCCGCGTCCTTTGCACAAGCGTGTGCGTCCTCATGCACTTTGCACAAGCGTGTGTGTCCTCGTGCACCTTGCACAAGCGTGTGCATCCCCGTGCACCTTGCACGGCTGCTGCGCAGCACGAGGCCGTGCAAGGAGCTGCGACCCGGCACCCCCGGGAGGGCCCAGGCGTCCGGGAGCTGCCCCCATCCCCAGCCCTGGGGTGACGCCGTGGGGCTGGGCGGGGGGTGCTGTGGGGCTGGGTGTGGGTCCCGGGGCTGGGTGTGGGTCCCGGTGCCGGATGTGGGTCCCGGTGCCGGACGCGGCTCCCGGTGCCGGTCGCGGCTCCGTCCGCGGGTCGGCGGCACCGAAGCGGGGGAGGGGACGGACCGGAGCGGGGGGGGGGGCGGGTTCCCGTAGCGCCGCCCCCCCTCCCCTCCCCCCGCCTTCCTCCCTCCTCCTCCTCCTCCTCCTCCTCCCGCCGCCGCCTCTGCAGCACCCGGCGCCCCCCGGACCCGCCGCGCCCGGAGCCGCAGGCCAGGCCCGTCCGTCCGTCCGTCCGTCCATCCCTCCATCCCTCCTTCCTCCATCCCTCCTTCCTCATCCCTCCTTCCTCCATCCCTCCTTCCTCATCCCTCCATCCCTCCTTCCTCCATCCCTCCTTCCATCCCTCCATCCGCCGGCGCCGCCATCCCGCGTCCCCCCGGCCGCCATCCCGCGCTCCCCTCCTCATCCTCGTCCTCCCCCTCTTCATCCTCGTCCTCCTCCCCCTCCTCATCCTCATCCACCCCCTCCTCATCCTCGTGCTCCCCCTCCTCATCCTCCCCCTCCTCATCCTCCCCCTCCTCGTCCTCCCCCATCCAAATCCCCATCCTCTTCCTCCCTCCTCCGGCCCCCGCCCTCCTCCCTCCGGCCCCGCAGCCTTCAGCCTCAGCCTCCATCTTCCTCGCTCCGGAGCCGGACGATGCTGGAGCCCAGCTGAGCGCCCCCCCCCCGCCCCGACCCCCCCCATCCATTTATCCATCCGCCCCCCCCCCGGCCTTCATCGCCCCCTCCTCCTCCTCCTCCCCCCCCTCCCCGCATCCCCCCCTCTTCCCCCCTCCATCCCCGCATCCCCCCCCTCCCCCATGCGACGCCGGCCCTGAGCCCCCCCGGGACCCCCCCGGCCCCGGGCTCCGCGCGGGGGGGGCGGTGGGGGGGGCGGCTCCCGTTTTTGGGGCGATTCGGGCCGATTCGGGCACTCGGCTCCCCCCCCCCGCCCGGCTCAGCCCCGTTTTGGGGGGATTCGGGGGCGTTTTGGGTCTCTCCGGAGGGGGGGCCCTGGGCTCTTTATTTTGGGGGGGTTTAGGGACCCTCCCAGCCCCCTTATAAGGGGGATTTAACCCCCCCCCGGCCCCATTTTGGGGCAATTTGGGCCCCGTTTAGGGAGGATCCCCCCCCCCTTTGGCCCATTTTGGGCATTTTGAGCCCTTTTGGGGGATTCCACCCCCTTCCCGGAGCCATTTTGGGGAGATTCGAGCCCATTTTGGGGGTGACTCAGGCTCCCCCCAGCCCCATTTTGGGGTGGTTTGGGCCTCCCTAAGCCCCTCATTTTGGGCACCCCTAGCCCCATTTTTGGGTGTTCTGAGCCCATTTTTGGCTGCTTTCAGCCCCATTTCGGGGGGCCCGAGTCTCTTTGGGGGACACCCCTCATTTTTAGTCCCCCCAGCCCATTTTTGGCTGCCCTGAGCCCATTTTTGCCCCCCTCCGCCCCATTTCTGGGTCCTCTGAGCCTGTTTTGGGGGCTTTAGACCCTTCCCCACCCCAAACCCCTTTTTGGGGCTCCCAGACCCATTTTTGGCAGTTCTGAGCCCAGTTTTTACTCCCCGGGCTCATTTTGGTGGCTCCTCAGGCCGATTTTGGCTCCCCCAGCCCCTTTTAGGGTCTTAAGCCCATTTTGGGGGGTCCCAGGCCCACTTTTGACCCCCAGCGAGGCCACTTTTTGGGGTCCCGAGACCCTTTTTTGTGCCCTTTGTTTTTATTTGGGGTGGGAGGGGGGACAAGGGCCCATTTGGGGGGGTCCTGAGCCCAGTTTTTGCCCCCCAGCCCCTTTTTAGGGGTCCTGGGCCCATTTTGGGGCTCCTTATCCAGTTTTCAACCCCACGGTCCCATTTCTGGGCCCTCTGAGCCCATTTTAGGGGTTCCCGGTCCCATTTTAGACCCCCCCCAGCCCATTTTCTGGGGTCCTGGTCCCGCTTTTGGCCATCCCGGTCCCGTTTCTGGGGGTCCCGCTCCCATTTTTGCCTCTCCGTTCTGATTTCTGGACCGTCCCGGCCCATTTTGGGAGTCCCAGTCCCATTTTGGGAGATTCCAGCCCCATTTTAGTGCCCCCCAGCCCATTCCCAGGACTCCCGGTCCCATTTCTGGGGGTCCCGCTCCCGCTTTTGCCCCAGGGGCCCATTTTAGCCCCCTCCCCCAGCCCATTTTGGGGACTTCCAGCCTATTTTGGGGTCTCCCGCTCCCATTTTGGGGTCTCCCGCTCCCATTCCTGGTGCTGCTGCTCCCATTTTTGCCCCTCCGCTTTCATTTTTGGACCCCTTCCCCTCCCATTTGGGGATTCCAAGCCCATTTTGGGGACTCCCAGCCCATTTTCCAACCCGCTCCTCCCGCTTTGGGGAATCCCGTTCCCATTTTAGGGACTCCCAACCCCTTTTCCAGACTCCCGGCCCATTTCTGGGAACTCCCAGCCCATTTTCCGGACTCCCGCTCCCATTTTGGGGACTCCCAGTCCATTTTTGGGGACTCCTAGCCCATTTTCCGACTCCCTCCTCCCGTTTTGGGGACTCCCAACCCCTTTTCCGGACTTCCGGCCCATTTTGGGGAACTCCCAACCCATTTTCCGATCCGCTTCTCCCGTTCTGGGGACTCCCGCTCCCATTTTGGGGACTCCCAGCCCATTTTCTGACCCGCTCCTCCTGTTTTAGGGACTCCCAGCCCCTTTTCCAGCCTCCCAGCTCATTTTGGGGACTCCCAGCCCATTTTTGGGGACTCCCAGCCCGTTTTCCAGCCTCCCCTCCCATTTTTGGGGACTCCCAGCCCGTTTCCCAGCTTCCCCTCCCATTTCCCCCTCCCGCTGCCTCCCGTCCGCCGCTCCCCCGTTCCCATTCCCGTTCCCGTTCCCATTCCCGTTCCCGTTCCCATTCCCATTCCCATTCCCGTTTCCATTCCCGTTCCCGTTCCCATTCTCGTTCCCATTCCCGTTCCCCCATTCCCGTTCCCGTTCCCATTCCCATTCCCATTCCCGTTCCCCCATTCCCGTTCCCGTTCCCATTCCCATTCCCATTCCCCCGTTCCCATTCCCGTTCCCATTCCCGTTCCCCCATTCCCGTTCTCGTTCCCATTCCCGTTCCCATTCCCGTTCCCGTTCTCGTTCCCGTTCCCATTCCCGTTCCCGTTCCCATTCCCGTTCCCATTCCCGTTCTCATTCCCATTCCCGTTCCCCCATTCCCGTTCCCCCATTCCCGTTCCCATTCCCGTTCCCGTTCCCGTTCCCATTCCCATTCCCATTCCCATTCCCGTTCCCGTTCCCATTCCCGTTCCCATTCCCGTTCCCGTTCCCGGCCTTGCGGGGCGCCCCCCGCCGGCGCCCATGGGCGGGTGCCGCTAGCGGGGGGCGCATGGGGGGCCCGGGGGCGCTGGGGCTGGCGCTGCTGGCGCTGGGGGTGCTGGCGGCCCCGGGGCGCCCGGCGCGCGTCTCGTCCAGCCTGGCCACCACGCACCACGTGCACCACTTCCACAGCCGCCACGGCACGGCGCCCATCGCCATCAACCGCACGCCCTTCCTCACCCGCGGCGCCCACGGTGAGTCCGCCTGGCCCCGGCCGCCCCCGAGCCGCCTTCGGCCTCCTCCTCCTCATGGGGAGCCCCCTGGACCCAGCGTTCATCCCTATGGGGAAACCCAGACCCAGCCTTCGGCCTCCTCCTCCTCATGGGGAGACCCCTGGACCCAGCGTTCATCCCTATGGGGAAACCTACACCCGGCCTTCGGCCTCCTCCTCCTCAGGGGGAGACCCCTGGACCCAGCGTTCATCCCTATGGGGACACCCAGACCCAGCCTGTGCCCCTGTGGGGACACCCAGACCCGGCCTTCGGCCTCCTCCTCCTCAGGGGGAGCACCCTGGACCCAGCGTTCATCCCTATGGGGAAACCTACACCCGGCCTTCGGCCTCCTCCTCCTCATGGGGAGACCCCTGGACCCAGCGTTCATCCCTATGGGGACACCTAGACCCAGCCTTCGGCCTCCTCTTCTTCATGGGGACACCCCTGGATATGGCCTTGTCCCTATGGGGACACCCAGACCCAACCTTCAGCCTCCTCCTCCTCATGGGGAGACCCCTGGACCCAGCGTTCATCCCTATGGGGAAACCTAGACCCAGCCTTCAGCCTCCTCTTCCTCATAGGGAGCCCCCTGGACACAGCCCTTGTCCCTATGGGGACACCCAGGCCCAGCCTTCGGCCTCCTCCTCCTCAGGGAGAGACCCCTGGACCCAGCGTTCATCCCTATGGGGACACCCAGACCCAGCCTTCGGCCTCCTCTTCTTCATGGGGACACCCCTGGATATGGCCTTGTCCCTATGGGGACACCCAGACCCAGCCTTCGGCCTCCTCTTCCTCATGGGGAGACCCCTGGATATGGCCTTGTCCCTATGCGGACACTCAGGCCCAGCCTTCGGCCTCCTCCTCCTCAGGGGGAGCACCCTGGACCCAGCGTTCATCCCTATGGGGTCACCCAGACCCAGCCTTCGGCCTCCTCCTCCTCAGGGGGAGACCCCTGGACACGGCCTTCATCCCTACAGGGACACCCAGACCCAGCCTTCGGCCTCCTCCTCCTCAGGGGGAGACCCCTGGACCCAGCGTTCATCCCTATGGGGACACCCAGACCCAGCCTTTGTCCCTACAGGGACACCTAGACCCGGCCTTCGGCCTCCTCTTCCTCATAGGGACACCCAGACCCAGCCTGTGCCCGTATGGGGACACTGACACCTGGCCTTCGGCCT
This sequence comes from Tinamus guttatus, assembly GCF_059628265.1. NCBI lineage: Eukaryota > Metazoa > Chordata > Aves > Tinamiformes > Tinamidae > Tinamus > Tinamus guttatus. The sequence goes on from NW_028290102.1 coordinate 32,610, forward strand.
CCTCCTCCTCAGGGGGACGCCCCTGGACCCAACGTTCATCCCTATGGGGACACCGAGACCCAGCCTTCGGCCTCCTCTTCTTCATGGGGATACCCAGACCCAGCCTTTGTCCCTGTAGGGACACCTAGACCCGGCCTTCGGCCTCCTCTTCCTCATGGGGAGACCCCTGGACACGGCCTTGTCCCTATGGGGAAACCTAGACCCGGTCTTCGGCCTCCTCTTCCTCATGGGGAGACCCCTGGACACGGCCTTCATCCCTACAGGGATACCCAGACCCGGCCTGTGCCCCTACAGGGACACTGACACCCAGCCTTCGGCCTCCTCTTCCTCATGGGGATGCCCAGACCCAGCCTTAGTCCCTACAGGGACACCTAGACCCGGCCTTCGGCCTCCTCTTCCTCATAGGGAGACCCCTGGACACGGCCTTCATCCCTATGGGGACACCCAGACCCAAGCTTTGCCCCTACAGGTTCACTGGGACCTGGCCTTCGGCCTCTTCTTCCTCATGGGGAGCACCCTGGACCTGGCCTTCATCCCTATAGGGACACCTGGACCCAGCCTTTGGCCTCCTCTTCCTCATGGGGAGACCCCTGGACAGAACCTTTGTCCCTATAGGGACACCTGGACCCGGCCTTTGGCCTCCTCTTCCTCATGGGGATGCCCAGACCCAGCCTTAGTCCCTACAGGGACACCTGGACCCGGCCTTCGGCCTCCTCTTCCTCATAGGGAGCACCCTGAACCTGGCCTTTGTCCCTATAGGGACACCCAGACCCAGCCTGTGCCCCTACAGGGACACTGACACCCAGCCTTCGGCCTCCTCTTCCTCACAGGGAACCCCCAGGCCTGGCCTTCATCCTATGGGGACACCTAGACCTGGCCTTCATCCCCATCAGGAGCCCCAGAGCTGCCTTTGTCCTCCTCTTCCTCATTGGGAACCCCTAGTCCCGCCTTTCATCCCTATGGGGAGCACCAGACGTGGCCTTCGGCCTCCTCATCTTCATCCTGCTCCATGCGATGGTCTTTGGCCTCCTCTTCCTCACAGGGAGGCCCCCAAGCGCAGCCTTCATCCCTATCAGGAGCCCCTGTCCTGGCCTTCAGCCTCCTCTTCCTCAAGGGGAGGCCAACCCCCCCAGACTCAGCCTTCATCCCTATGGGGACACCTAGACCCTGCCTTCCTCCTCCTCTTCCTCATAGGAAGCCAACCGATCCAGCCTTCCTCCTCCTCCTCCCAGGGACTCTTCCAGGCCTTGCCTTCATCGTTGTCATCATCATCATCATCATCCTTATGGGGACCCCCCTGTTGCCTTTGAGGGTCCAATCTCCTCCTCGCAAGGTTCCCCAGACGTGGCCCTCATCCTCCTCCTCCTCGGGCCCCCCAGATCCGGTGCCTTCATCCTCTTCTTCCTCATGGGGACCGCTGGGCCCTGCCTTCCTCCTCCTCCTCCTCACTGCAGGGACGTCCAGGCCTGGCCTTCAGTCTCCCCCTCCTCCTCCTCCTCCCCGCCGCCCCCGTCCAGGGATTGCAGCCTTCCTCCTCCTCCTCCTCCTCCTTCCTTGTCCTTCGTCTCCTTCCTCCTTCCCACATCCCCATGCAAAGTCCCCGTGCAAGGTCCCTGTCCTTGTGCACAGTCCTCGTCCCCATGCAATGTCCCTGTCCCCATGCAAGGTCCCCGTGCAAGGTCCCCGTCCCCGTGCACGGTCCCTGTCCTTGTGCACGGTCCTCGTCCCCATGCAATGTCCCTGTCCCCACGCAAAGTCCCGTGCAAGGTCCCCATCCCTGTGCAAGGTCCCCATCCCCGTGCAAGGTCCTTGTCCCTCTGCACGGTTCCTGTCCCCATGCAAGGTCCCCGTGCAAGGTCCCCAACCCCGTGCAAGGTCCCTGTCCCCATGCAAGGTCCCCAACCCCATGCACAGTTCCTGTCCCCATGCAAGGTCCCTGTGCAAGGTCCCTGTCCCCATGCAAGGTCCCCAACCCCGTGCACAGTTCCTGTCCCCATGCAAGGTCCCTGTGCAAGGTCCCTGTCCCCATGCAAGGTCCCCAACCCCGTGCACAGTTCCTGTCCCCATGCAAGGTCCCTGTGCAAGGTCCTTGTCCCTGTGCAAGGTCCCTGTGCAAGGTCCCCATCCCCGTGCCAGGTCCCCGTGCGTCGCCCCCGGCTGCATTTGGGGATGCTGTGACAGAGCAGAGCACTTGGAGCTGGACCCGTGCATTTGGGGCAGGGGGATCTGGGGACATTTCCAGTGGATTTGGGGCTTTGGGGCAAGAGGCAGAGCTTTCCGGGTGAATTCGGGGCATTTTGGCTGAATTCGGGCCGTTTCAGGTGCATTCGTGGCGTTTCGGGTGCATTCGTGGTGTTTTGGGTGGATTCAGGCCGTTTCAGGTGCATTCAGTGTGGATTTGGTGCCCACGTGGCCATGTGTGTGCCCCAGGTGTCCCCTCCATGCGCCCCCCTTGCACAAGCACGTGAGGCCGCGTGTGCTAGCACGTGCGTGTGCAAACGTGTGTGTGCAAGCATGTGTGTGTGTGTGCAAGCGTGTGTGCACAACTGCGTGCATGGGCAAGCATGTGTGTGTGCAAACACGTCTGTGTGCATATGCAACTGTGTGCATGGGCAAGTGCACACGTGTGCAAGCATGTGCGTATGCAAGCGTATGTGTGCTTGTGTGTGTGTCCAAGCATGTGTGCACAACTGCATGCATGGGCAAGCATGTGTGTGTGCAAACACGTGTGTGTGTGTGCATATGCAACCATGTGCATGGGCAAGTGCGTGCGTGTGCAAGCATGTGTGTGTGCGCAAGTATGTTTGCAAAAGCGTGCATGTGTGTGTGCAAGCGCGTGTGTGCAAGCGCGTGTGCGTGCAAGCGTGTGCATGCCCGGGGGGCTGCGTGTTGCACGCGCGTGTGCCCGGGGCCGTCGCACGTGGGCGCCCGGCCCGGCCCTCGTGCCGGGGGGGGGGGGGCACTGACCTACATTGCAGTGCGGGGTAGGGGCTGCGCCCGGACGCCTGGGCCCCTCTCCTGGCTGCCCAGGTCCCCCCCCTCGGACGCCTGGGCCCTTCCTGGGTGCCAGGAGGGTCCCATGGGCCCCACGATTGCTCCATGGAATGGGGAGGGGGTCCCGTCCGTCCCGGACGCCTGGGCCCCTCTGGTGCATATTAACACCTGGGGGGCGGGGGGGCCGTTTCTGGCACATCCCAGACACCTGGGCCCCTCCACCCGGACGCCTGGGCCCCTCCAGCACATAACAAGCCCTGGGGGTGGGTGGGGGGCACTGGCACCTCCCGGACGCCTGGGCCCCTCCAGGGCACATCAGGATGCAAAGGAGGGGGTTCCAACGCGTCCCGGACGCCTGGGCCCCTCCAGGGCACATCAGGATGCAGAGGGGGGGGGTTCCAGCACGTCCCGGACGCCTGGGCCCCCCCTCCTTAACGCACCCCCCCCCCCCCGCAGCGGGCACCACCTACATCTTCGGCAAGGGGGGGGCCCTCATCACCTACACGTGGCCCCCCAACGACCGGCCGAGCACCCGGGCCGACCGGCTGGCGCTCGGCTTCAGCACGCAGCAGCGCGACGCCGTCCTGGTGCGCGTGGAGAGCGCGTCCGGCCTGGGCGACTTCCTGCAGCTGCACATCGTGAGTGCCGGACGCCTGGGCCCCTGCTGTGGGTGGGAGGGGGGGGGGTGCCCGGACGCCTGGGCCCCTGTGAAGGAGGGGGGGTACCCGGACGCCTGGGCCCCCGCAATGGGGGAGGTGCCCGGACGCCTGGGCCCCCAAGGGGGTGGCGGGAGTTGGCACCGGACCCCCAGGTTCTTTGGGTGCTGGGGAGGGTCTGGACACCTTCGGGTCCCCGGACGCCTGGGCCCCCTGGGCAGGATGGGGGGGGTGGTACCTGGATCCCCTGTGGGTGCAGGGGGAGGGGGGCACCCGGACGCCTGGGCCCCCTGTGGGAGGGGGGATGTGGGCACCCTTGGTGGGGGAGGGGGGCACCCGGACGCCTGGGCCCCCAGCACGGCTGGGCTGGTGAATCAGCCGCTCCCACCCCCCCGCTCCAGCTCAGCCACCCCCGGACGCCTGGGCCCCTCCGTGGCCTTGATGACGTCATTAGTCGTGTGTGGGGGGGGGACAACACTATTTTGGTGCCATCCAGGCGATTCTGGCGAGCGGGAGGGCCCAGGCGTCCGGGGGGGGGGGCCCAGGTGTCCGAGTGACCCCGGGTGTCCGGGTGGCCCTCGGGGGGCCCAGGTGTCCGGGAGGTCCCTGTCACCTGCAGTCCCCGGGGTGACCCCAGTGGGTCCCTCCCCGTCGCGCGGTTGGTCCCTGTTGCGGTGTCTCCACGGTCCCGGTGTCCCCAGGGTGACACTGTCCCCCTGTCCCCACTGTCCCCGGGATCCCACTGTCCCCCCTGTCCCCATGGTCCCGCTGTCCCCGCGTCCCTGCGGTGACGTCCCCGCGTCCCCGTGTCCCCGCGGTCCCGCGTCCCCGTGGTCCCGCAGTGACATCTCCGTGTCCCCACATCCTCGTGGTGATGTCCCCATGTCCCCAGCGGTCCCGCATCCCTGCATCACCATGGTGACATCCCTGTGTCCCCGCGTCCCTACTGTCCCGCATCCCCGCGGTGACGTGCCCGTGTCCCTGCAGTGACATCCCCATGTCCTCACATCCCTGCGGTCCCACTGTCCCATGTCCCCGCGGTGACATCCCCGTGTCCCCGCGTCTCTGCGGTGACGCCCCATGTCCCCGCGGTCCCATCCCTGTGTCCCCGTGGTCCCATCCCTGTGTCCCCGTGTCCCGCTGTCCTGTGTCCCTGCGGTGACGTCCCCGTGTCCCCATGTCCCCATGGTGACACCCCATGTCCCCGTGGTGACATCCCCGTGTCCCCAGGCGCAGGGCGCCCTGGGCGTCCTGTTCAACGTGGGCACCGAGGACATCGCGCTGGAGGAGCGGGGGGCGCCCGTGTCCCCATGTCCCCATGGTGACATTCCTGTGTCCCCATGGTGACATCCCCACGTCTCCGTGTCCCTGTGTCCCCATAATGACGTCCCCATGTCCCCGTGTCCCCATGGTGACATCCCCGTGTCCCCGTGTCCCCATGGTGACATTCTCGTGTCCCCGTGTCCCCTGTCCCCAGGCGCAGGGCGCCCTGGGCGTCCTGTTCAACGTGGGCACCGAGGACATCGCGCTGGAGGAGCGGGGGGCGCCCGTGTCCCCGTGTCCCCATATCCCCATGGTGACGTCCCCATGTCCCCGTGTCCCCATAATGACGTCCCCATGTCCCCATATCCCCATGGTGACACCCCGTGTCCCCGTGTCCCCATGTCCCCATGATGACGTCCCCATGTCCCCGTGTCCCCATGGTGACATCCCCGTGTCCCCTGTCCCCAGGCGCAGGGCGCCCTGGGCGTCCTGTTCAACGTGGGCACCGAGGACATCGCGCTGGAGGAGCGGGGGGCGCCCGTGAGCGACGGCCGCTTCCACGTTGTCCGCTTCACGCGCAGCGGCGGCAACGCGACGCTGCAGCTGGACGGGGGGCCGCTGCACGAGCGCTACCCGCCAGGTAGGTCCCTGCGGCACCGGAGCGCCCTCGGCATCCCCTATGGATCCACAGGGCTCCCCATAGATCCCTGGAGCGCCCTACGGATCCCCGGAGCGCCCTATGGATCCACAGGGCTCCCTAGAGATCCCTGCAGCGCCCTAGAGATCCCTGCACATCCCTAGAGCTCCCTAGAGATCCACAGGGCTCCCTATAGATCCCTAGAGTGCCCTATAGATCCCTAGACTGCCCTATGGATCCCTGCAGCGCCCTGGAGATCCACAGGGCTCCCTATAGATCCCTAGAGTGCCCTATAGATCCCTAGACTGCCCTAGAGATCCCTGCAGCACCCTAAAGATCCTTGCAGTGCCCTATGGATCCCTGCAGCGCCCTGGAGATCCACGGGGCTCCCTATAGATCCCTGGAGCGCCCTATAGATCCCTGCAGTGCCCTAGAGATCCCTGGAGCACCCTATAGATCCACAGAGCTCCCTAGAGCACCCTGCACGTCCCTAGAGCTCCCTAGAGATCCACAGGGCTCCCTATAGATCCCTGGAGTGCTCTGAGCATCCCTAGAGCTCCCTATAGATCCCTGCAGTGCCCTAGAGATCCACAGGGCTCCCTACAGATCCCTGCAGCACCCTATAGATCCATAGAGCTCCCTATAGATCTCTAGAGCACCCTGAGCATCGCTAGAATGCCCTATAGATCCCTAGAGCACTCTAGAGATCCCTAGAGCACTCTAGAGATCCCTAGAGTGCCTTAGAGATCCCCAGAGCTCCCTGAGCATCCCTAGAGCTCCCTATAGATCCCTAGAGCTCCCTATAGATCCCTAGAGTGCCCTATAGATCCCTAGAGCTCCCTAGAGCGCCCTATAGATCCCTAGAGCTCCTTGAGCATCCCTAGAGCTCCCTATAGATCCACAGAGCTCCCTATAGATCCCTGCAGCATCCTAGAGATCCATAGAGCTCCCTATAGATCCCTGCAGCGCCCTAGAGATCCCTGGAGCACCCTATAGATCCACAGAGCTCCCTAGAGCACCCTGCACGTCCCTAGAGCTCCCTAGAGATCCACAGGGCTCCCTATAGATCCCTGGAGTGCTCTGAGCATCCCTAGAGCTCCCTATAGATCCCTAGAGTTCTCTATAGATCCCTGGAGTGCTCTGAGCATCCCTAGAGCAGTCTATAGATCCACAGAGCTCCCTATAGATCCCTGGAGTGCCCTAGAGATCCACAGGGCTCCCTATAGATCCCTGCAGCACCCTATAGATCCATAGAGCTCCCTATAGATCCCTAGAGCACCCTGAGCATCTCTAGAACGCCCTATAGATCCCTAGAGCACCCTAGAGATCCCTAGAGCGCCTTAGAGATCCCCAGAGCTCCCTGAGCATCCCTAGAGCTCCCTATAGATCCCTAGAGTGCCCTATAGATCCCTAGAGCGCCCTATAGATCCCTAGAGCTCCTTGAGCATCCCTAGAGCTCCCTATAGACCCACAGAGCTCCCTATAGATCCCTGCAGCATCCTAGAGATCCATAGAGCTCCCTATAGATCCCTGCAGCGCCCTGTAGATCCACAGGGCTCCCTATAGATCCCTAGAGCTCCCTAGAGCACCCTGCGCATCCCTAGAGCTCCCTATAGATCCCTAGAGTTCCCTATAGATCCCTGGAGTGCTCTGAGCATCCCTAGAGCAGTCTATAGATCCACAGAGCTCCCTATAGATCCCTGGAGTGCCCTAGAGATCCCTGCAGCACCCTAGAGATCCACAGGGCTCCCTATAGATCCCTGGAGTACCCTATAGATCCTTAGAGCTCCCTATAGATCCCTGCAGTGCCCTATAGATTGACCGAGCTCCCTATAGTTCCCTAGAGCGCCCTATAGATCCCTAGAGCTCCCTATAGATCCCTGGAGTGCCCTAGAGATCCACAGGGCTCCCTATAGATCCCTAGAGTGCCCTACAGATCCCTAGAGTGCCCTGAGCATCCCTAGAGCGCCCTATAGATCCCTGGAGTGCCCTATAGATCCCTGGAGCGCCCTATACATCCTTGCAGCTTGACGGGGGGCCACTGCACAAGCGCTACCCACCAGGTAGGCATCTATGGACCCCTATAGGCACTTATAGAGCCCTAGAGCGCCCCGTGCATCCCTAGAGCTCCCTATAGATCCCCAGAGCGCCCTATAGATCCATAGAGCACCCCATAGATCCATAGAGCACCCCGTGCATCACAGGAGCACCCTATAGCGCTCCGTGCACACCTAGAGCACCCTGTAGATCCCTAGAGCACCCTATACATCCCTATAGCTCCCTATAGATCCCCAGACCTGCCTATAGATCCCTAGAGCTCCCTACAGCTCCTTTATATCCCTATGGCTCCCTACAGGTCCCTATAACCTCCCAGGGCACCCTGGAGCCCTCTAGGAGCTCTCTATAGATCCCTATAGCGCTCTATACATCCCTAGAGCTCCCTAGAGCCTTTCAGGGTGCCCTATACATCCCTAGAGCTCCCTATACCTGTCTATAGCTCCCTATAGATCCCTATAGCCTCCTGGGGCACCCTATAGCTTCCTATGGATACCTATAGATTCCTATAGCTTCCCAGGATGCTCTAGAGTTCCCTATAGATCCCTATAGATCCCTGTAGCCTCTTGGGGAGTCCTGGAGCTCTCTAAAGCCTCCTGGGGCTTTCTAGAGATCCCTATAGCCTCCTGGGGGACCCTAGAGCACCCTATAGTTTCTTAGAGCATCCTATAGATCCCTATAGCTCTCAGGAGATCCCTATAGCTCCCTGGAGGTCCCCATAGGTTCCTGGGGCACCCTAGAGCTTCCTTGAGCACCCTATAGGTCCCTATAGCTCCCCGGAGCTCCCTAGGTCACCCTATAGGTCCCTATAGCTCCCCGGGGCACCTCTCAGAGCACCCTATAGCTCCTCTAGCACCCTGCAGGCACCCTAGACCTGCCCCCCCCCCATAGCACCCTATAGCTCCATAGGGCACCCTATATCTCCCTAGGGTTCCCCTAGTGCCCCATAGGCCCCCTCGACCTCCCCCCCCATAGGCAACCTATAGCTTTCTACAGCCTATAGCACCTTATAGGTGCCCTATAGCTGATCCAGCCCCCCCATAGCCCCCATGGCTCCAGCAGCCCTCCCAGAGGTGCCCTATAGATCCCCATATAGGGCCTTCCATAGGAACCCTCCATCCTCCCTATAGGTGTCCCCTATAGGTGTCCCCTAGCCCCTATAGCCTCCATAGGGCCCCTCCAGCCCCATCCCTGCTCTAATTAGCGGCCGCGGCCCTAACGAGGACCCCTCCTCCCCCGCCGGGGACCCAGGCGTCCGGGAGCCCCTAACGCCCCCATAAAGGCCCCATAAAGGCCCCATAAACCCCCCGAGCCCCACGGCGGGGACACAACACGCCAAGGACACGGTGGGGACACGGCGGGGACACGGCAGGGACACGGCGGGGACACGATGGGGACATGACACAACACGCCAAGGACACGCCAAGGACACGGCGGGGACACGGCGGGGACACGGCAGGGACACGGCGGGGACATGGCAGGGACACGGCAGGGACACGGCAGGGACATGGCAGGGACACGGCAGGGACATGGCAGGGACACAGGCCAACACGCCAAGGACATGCTAAGGACATGGTGGGGACACGGCGGGGACACGGTGGGGACACAGCAGGGACACGGCAGGGACATGGCAGGGACACAGGCCAACACGCCAAGGACACGCCAAGGACACGGTGGGGACGTGGCGGGGACACAGTGGGGACACAGCAGGGACACGGCAGGGACATGGCAGGGACATGCCACCAACATGCCAAGGACATGCTAAGGACATGGTGGGGACGTGGCGGGGACACGGTGGGGACACAGCAGGGACATGGCAGGGACACGGTGCCAACACGCCATGGACACAGGTTGGTCACGCCATGGTCACGCCGTGTCTCCCCCTGGTGACACTGTGGTGACACCATGGACATGCCATGGTCCCGCTGTGGTCACGTCCCTGTCCCCACGACACGTGTCCCATGTCCCCACCGTCTGCCATGTCCCGTGTCCTTGTGCAGTGGTGGCACGTGTCCCATGTCCCTGCCGTGTCCCGTGTCCCTGCGCTGCGGTGACGCGTGTCCCATGTCCCCGTGTGGCGGTGACGCGTGTCCCTGCCATGTCCCGTGTCCTCGTGTGACGCGTGTCCCCGACATGTCCCCACCATGTCCTTTATCCCGTGTCCCCGATATGTCCCGTGTCCCGTTTCCCTGCGGGGGGTGACGTGAGTCCCTGCCGTGTCCCCGTGGTGCCGTGTCCCATGTCCCCGCGTGTCCCGTGTCCCCATGGTGTCCCCATGTATCCCTGCGATGTCCCATGTCCCCGCGGTGCCCTGTGTCCCCTGTCCTGTGTCCCCTGTCCTGTGTCCCTGCATGTCCCGTGTCCCCACGGTGATGCATTTCCCATGTCCCGTGTCCCCTCATGTCCCCGTGGTGTCCTGTGTCCCCCCTCAATGTCCCCGTGTCCCTGCAGTGATGTGTGTCCTCTGTCCCCGTGGTGTCCGCTGTCCCCCTGTGTCCCCTCATGTCCTCCCATGTCCCTGCCGTGTCTCCGTGTCCCTCCATGTCCCCTGTCCCTGTGTCCCTCCATGTCCCCGTGTCCCTCCATGTTCGTGTGTCCCCCTGTGTCACCCCGTGTCCCCGCAGTGTCCCCGTCCCCCTGTGTCCCTCCATGTCTCTCCATGTTCTGTGTCCCTTCCCCATGTCGCCCTGTGTCTCCATGGTGTCCACATGTCCCCCATGTTCCATGTCCCTGCATTGTCCCTGTCCCTGTGTCCCCCCAGTGTCCCCGTGTCCCTCCGTGTCCCCGTGTCTCCCCATGTGGCCTGTGTCCCCCCTGTCTCCCCATGTACCCCATGTCCCCGCAGTGTCCCTGTGTCCCCATGGTGTCCCTGTCCCCCCCGTCCCCTCGCAGTGTCCCCATGTCCCTCCGTGTCCCCATGTCTCCCCATGTCACCTGTGTCCCCCGTGTCCCCACAGTGTCCCCCTGTGTCCCTGCAGTGTCCCTGTGTCCCCTGTGTCCCCCATGTCCTGTGTCCCCTGTATCCCTGTGGTGTCCCTGTTCCCCCCCATCCCCGTGGTGTCCCCATCCCCTTGCAGTGTCCCCTGTCCCGCTGTCCCCCCCGCAGTGTCCCCATGTCCCTCCGTGTCCCCATGTCCCCCCATGTCCCCGTGTCTCCCATGTCCCCGCAGTGTCCCCATGTCCCCATGGTGTCCCCGTGTCCCCCGTGTCCCTGCGGTGTCCCCGTCCCACCATGTCCCCATGTCTCCCCATGTCGCCTGTGTCCCCTGTGTCTCCCTGTCCCCCTGTGGTGTCCCCGCATTGTCCCCGTGTCCCCATGTCCCCCTGCAGTGTCCCCATGTCCCCATGTCCCCCGTGGTGTCCCTCCGTGTCCCCATGTCCCTCCATGTCCCCATGTCCCCCGTCCCGCTGTCCCCCCATGGTGTCCCCATGTCTCTCCATGTCCCCGTGTCCCCATGTCCCCCATGTCCCCTGCGGTGTCCCCATGTCCCCCCATGTCCCCCATGTCCCCCATGGTGTCCCCATGTCCCCTGCGGTGTCCCCATGTCCCTGTGGTGTCCCCATGTCCCCATGTGTCCCCATGTCCCCTGCGGTGTCCCCCATGTCCCCCCCCCGTGTCTCCATGTGTCCCCATGTCCCCGTGGTGTCCCCATGTCCCCCCATGTCCCCCATGTCCCCGCCCCCCCATGTCCCTGCGGTGTCCCCATGTCCCCCCATGTCCCCGTCCCCCCCGTCCCTGTGGTGTCCCCATGTCCCCCCGTCCCCCCCATGCCCCGCGGTGTCCCCGTGTCCCCGCAGTGTCCCCATGTCCCCGTCCCCCCCGTGTCCCCGCGGTGACGCGCTGTCTCCCCCAAGGCAGCGGGGACAGCGAGCGGTTGGCGCTCGCCCGCCAGCGCATCCCCTACCGGCTGGGCCGGGTGGTCGATGAGTGGCTGCTCGACAAAGGTAACCGGGATCCCCCGGATCCCCCGGATCCCCCGGAGCCCCCGGAGCCCCCCGGCGCCACAGCCCCCCGGGAGCCCCCGGGGTCCCACCGGGATCCCCCTGGGATACCTCAGGATCCCCCTGGGACACCCCAGGATGAGGATTCCCCTGGGACACCCCAGGGACTGGGATCCCCCCGGGATGAGGATCCCCCTGGGACATCCTGGGATGCCCCAGGATGAGGATCCCCCTGGGATAACCCAGGATCCCCCTGGGACACCCCAAGATCCCACTGGGATCCCCCCGGGATGAGGATCCCCCTGGGACACCCCAGGGTCCTGCCGGGATCCCCCCGGGATGAGGATCCCCCTGGGACATCCTGGGATCCCCCAGGATGAGGATCCCCCTTGGGACACCCCAGGGTCCTGCCAGGATCCCCCAGGATGAGGATCCCCCTGGGATCCTGCAGGGACTGGGATCCTCCTGGGGCACCTCAGGATCCCTCCAGGATCCCCCCAGAATGAGGATCCCCCTGGGATCCCCCCAGGATCCCCTTGGGACCAGGATTCCCCCCCAGGGATCCCGCAGGGATGAGAATCCCCCTTGGGACACCCGAGGGTCCCGCTGGGATCCCGCAGGGATTGGGATCCCCCAGGGACACCCCGGGATCCCAGCGGGACACCCCAGGGACCGGGATTCCCCCAGGATCCTGCGGGGACTGGGATCCCCCTGGGGCACCCCAGGATCCCCCGGGGATCCCCCAGGGACCAGGATTCCCCAGGGATCCCCCCAGGATCCCCTTGGGACCAGGATTCCCCCCCAGGGATCCCCCAGGGATGAGGATCCCCCTTGGGACACCCCAGGGTCCCCCCCTTCCCGGGAGCCTCCCAGCTCCCCCAGGGACCGGGACCGGCCCCCTCTTGGGGATCCCCCCGATCCCTTGGGATCCCCCTCAGGGATCCCCTTGGAAGATCCCACCCTGGGAGAACCGGGATCCCCCTTGGGGAAACTGGGATCCCAGCAGGGAAACTGGGATCCTCCTGGAAGGAGCTGGGAGCCCCCTGGGGTGACTGGGATCCCATTGGGGTGACTGGGATCTCCCCTGGGGAATCTGGGATCCCATTGAGGAACCTGGGATCCCCCTGGAGAACCTGGGATCCTCCTGGGGAACCTGAGATCCCATTGAGGAACCCAGGATCCCGTTGGGGAACCTGGGATCCCACTGGGGAATCTGGGATCCCATTGGGGAACCTGGGATCCCACTGGGGTGACTGGGATCCCCCCTGGGGAACCTGGGATCCTCCTGGGGAATCTGGGATCCCATTGAGGAACCTGGGATCCCATTGAGGAACCTGGGATCCTCCTGGAGAACCTGGGATCCTCCTGGGGAACCTGAGATTCCATTGAGGAACCCGGGATCCCGTTGGGGAACCTGGGATCCCCCTGGGATAACTGGGATCCCATTGAGGAACCCGGGATCCTCCAGGGGAAGCAGCTGCCCGGGGGGCCCCGGCGTCCGGGTCCTCCCCCCTCCCCCCGTCTAACCCGCGTCTAAACCCGCTAACTGCCCCCCCCGCGCTAAGGGGACCCCCGGCCCCCCCTTAACCCTTTGAGTGCCGCCCCCCCCTTAAATTTGCATAAACGCTGCTAATAACCGTCAATAACGACCCCCCCCCCCCCCCCCCCCCCCCCCCGGCCGGGGCACCGGCGCCCGCGAGGGAGCGTGTGCAAGAGGTCACGTGTGTGCAAGAGGTCACGTGTGTGCAAGAGGTCACGTGTGCACGAGGTCATGTGTGCACGAGGTCATGTGTGCACGAGGTCACGTGTGTGCACGAGGTCACGTGTGTGCAAGAGGTCACGTGTGTGCAAGAGGTCGTGTGCATGAGGTCATGTGTGCACGAGGTCACGTGTGTGCACGAGGTCACGTGTGTGCAAGAGGTCACGTGTGCACAAGGTCACGTGTGTGCACGAGGTCACGTGTGCACGAGGTCATGTGTGTGCAAGAGGTCATGTGTGCATGAGGTCATGTGTGCACGAGGTCACGTGTGTGCACGAGGTCACGTGTGCACGAGGTCATGTGTGTGCAAGAGGTCATGTGTGCATGGGGGTCATGTGTGCACGAGGAGCGTGTGTGTGCACGAGGTCACGTGTGTGCATGAGGTCACGTGTGCACGAGGTCACGTGTGCATGAGGTCACGTGTGTGCAAGAGGTCGTGTGCACGAGGTCACGTGTGTGCAAGAGGTCATGTGTGCATGAGGTCATGTGTGCACGAGGTCACGTGTGTGCAAGAGGTCATGTGTGCATGGGGGTCATGTGTGCACGAGGAGCGTGTGTGCATGAGGTCACGTGTGCACGAGGTCACGTGTGTGCAAGAGGTCACATGTGCACGAGGTCATGTGTGTGCGTGAGGTCATGTGTGCATGAGGTCACATGTGTGCAAGAGGTCACGTGTGCATGAGGTCATGTGTGCACGAGGTCACGTGTGTGCAAGAGGTCATGTGTGTGCATAAGGATCACGTGTGTGCCCAAGAGTCACGTGTGCACAAGGTCACGTGTGTGTACGAGGGTCACGTGTGTGCACGAGGAGCACGTGTGCATGAGGGTGCGTGTGCACCAGGAGCATGTTTGCACACGCGTGTGCACGAGGAGCATGTGTGCACGAGGACTGTGTTTGCACACGCGTGTATGTGTGCACCAGGAGCGTGTTTGCACACGCGTGTGCACGAGGAGCATGTGTGCACGAGGACTGTGTTTGCACACACGTGTATGTGTGCACCAGGAGTGTGTTTGCACACGCATGTGCACCAGGAGCGTGTGTGCATAAGGGTGCGTGTGCACAAAGAGCATGTTTGCACGCACATATGCACCAGGAGCGTGTTTGCACGCGCGTGTGCACCAGGAGTGTGTGCATGACGAACATGTGTGCACAAGGAGTGTGTGTGTACGAGGAGCGTGTGTGCATGAGGGTGCGTGTGCACGTGGAACATGTGTGCACAAGGAGCGTGTTTGCACGTGCGTGTGCACCAGGAGCGCGTGTGCACAAAGAGCGCGTTTGCACGCGTGTGTGCATGAGGAACATGTGTGCACGATGAGTGTGTTTGCACGCGCGTGTGCACCAGGAGCGTGTTTGCACGCGCGTGTGCACAAAGAGCGTGTTTGCACGCACGTGTGCCCCAGGAGCGCGTGCAGCCGCCCCGCGCCGGGCCGGGCACTAAACCCGCGTCGTTAAACAGCCGCTAATGAACTAACGAGGCCCCCCCCCCCCGCCCCCTAACGAGGCCCGACCCCCCCGCCCATCAAATGAACCAAAACCGGCCGAACTGAGCCCAAAACCCAGCGCAACTCAGAGGGTTAAGGGGGCCCCGGGCCGGAGCGGGTCCCTTTAACGTGCGCCGCGGCCCGGGGGACACGGGGGGGACACCGGGACGGGGGGGGGGGGCGGGGGGGGGCGGGCTGCATGTTGGGGGGGGGGGGGCTAGTGCAAAGAGCCCTCGTGCAAAGAGCCCGGCGCAATGCATGCTGGGAACGCGTGTGCAACGCGTGCATGGCCCCCCCGGTGAGGCACGAGGGGACCCGCGTGCAACGCACGACAGGAGCCTCGTGCAACGCGTGTGCTAAGGACCCGCGTGCAAGGCACGACGGGAGCCTCGTGCAACGCGTGCAAGGTCCCTCGTGCAATGCACGTGAGGCCCCTTGTGCAAAGCGGGCACTAGGGACCCTTGTGCAATGCACACGAGGTCCCTCGTGCAACGCGTGTGCTAAGGACCCGCGTGCAACGCACGACAGGAGCCTCGTGCAACGCGTGCAAGGTCCCTCGTGCAATGCACGTGAGGCCCCTTGTGCAAAGCGGGCACTAGGGACCCTTGTGCAATGCACACGAGGTCCCTCGTGCAACGCGTGTGCTAAGGACCCGCGTGCAACGCACGACAGGAGCCTCGTGCAACGCGTGCAAGGTCCCTCGTGCAATGCACGTGAGGCCCCTTGTGCAAAGCGTGCACTAAGGACCCTTGTGCAATGCACGACAGGAGCCTCGTGCAACACGGGCACACAAGGGTTCTCATGCAAGGCGTGCACTAAGGACCTTTGTGCAACACATGCACTAAGAACCCTCGTGCAACGCACGCGAACTCCCTCGTGCAATGCACGCGAGGACCCTCGTGCAAAGTGTGCACTAGGGACCCTTGTGCAATGCATGCAAGGTCCCTCATGCAATGCACGTGAGGGCCCTCGTGCAACACGGGCACGAAGGACCCTCGTGCAATGCACGACAGGAGCCTCGTGCAACGCGGACACACAAGGGCCCTTGTGTAATGCATGCGAGGCCCCTTGTGCAACGCACGTGAGACCGCTTGTGCAATGCATGCACCGAGGACTCTCGTGCAATGCACGTGAGCTCCCCCGTGCAATGTGGGTACCCAAGGGTCCTCGTGCAATGCACGTGAGGCCCCTCGTGCAACGTGTGCACTAAGGACCCTTGTGCAACGCACACGAGGCCCCTCGTGCAACGCACACGCGTGGGTACCGCATGCAGGGGGGTGGGTGACCCGTGGGTGGCAGCCCCCGCCCCGTGCAAATCCCCCCCCACGTGTGACAGTCCCCGTGCACCCCCCACGCCCAGGTGCTTGTGCAAGCTGCCCCCCCGTGCATGGTTCCTTGTGCAGCCCCCCGTGCAACGGGCCTCGTGCAAACCCCGCTGTGCAGGCCGTCCTCGTGCAAACCCCGTGTGTGTCCCCCCGTGTGTCCCCCCGCGCGCACCACGAGCCCCCCATGCGCTCCGTGCACGCTCCGTGTGTGCTCCCCACGCTCCGTGTGTGCTCCATGTGCTCCATGCACGCTCCGTGCGTGCCCCCCATGCTCCGTGCGTGCCCCCCACGCTCCATGCGTGCCCCCCATGCTCCATGCGTGCCCCCCATGCTCCGTGTGTGCTCCCCACGCTCCATGTGTGCTCCCCATGCTCTGTGCGTGCCCCGCTTTCCGTGCAAGCTCCGTGCCTGCTCCCTGTGCTCCGTGCGTGCTCCCCACGCTCCGTGCACACTCCGTGCGTGCTCCCCATGCTCTTTGCACCCCTTGCACGCTCCGTGCGTGCCCCCCATGCTCCGTGCGTGCTCCGTGCACTCTGTGCACGCTCTGTGTTTGCTCCCCATGCTCTTTGCACCCCTTGCACGCTCCGTGTGTGCTCCCCGTGCTCTGTGCGTGCCCCCTGCTTTCCGTGCAAGCTCCGTGCCTGCTCCCTGTGCTCCGTGCGTGCTCCCCATGCTCTGTGCACACTCCGTGTGTGTCCCCCATGCTCCGTGCACACTCCATGCGTGCTCCCCACGCTCCGTGCACACTCCGTGCGTGCCCCCCATGCTCTTTGCACCCCTTGCACGCTCCGTGCGTGCCCCCCGTGCTCCGTGTGTGCTCCCCACGCTCCGTGCACACTCCGTGCGTGCCCCCCATGCTCTTTCCACCCCTTGCACGCTCCGTACGTGCTCCCCGTGCACTGTGCGCGCTCCATGTGTGCCCCGCATGCTCCATGCCGGCTCCCCGTGCTCCGTGCCTGCTCCCCGCGTTTCCCCGCGTGTCCCCGTGCTCCGTATGTTCTCCCCTCGATCCCGCTCCGCTCTCCGCAGGCCGCCAGCTGACCATCCTCAACAGCCAGGGATTCTCTGCGCTCCGTGCATGCTCCGTGTGTCCCCGTGTGTCCCCGCGCTCCGTGTGTTCTCCCCACGCTCCGTGCATGCTCCGTGTGTTCTCCCGGGCTCCCCGCGTGTCCCCACGCTCCGTGCACGTTCCATGTGTTCTCCCCATGATCCAGTCCCGCTCTCCGCAGGCCACCAGCTGAGCATCTTCAACAGCCAGGCGTTCCCCGCGCTCCGTGCATGCTCCGTGTGTGCTCCTCGCGTGTCCCCGTGTGTCCCCGTGTGTCCCCGGGTGTCCCCGCGCTCCGTGTGTTCCCTCCATGATCCGCTCCCGTCTCCGCAGGCCGCCAGCTGACCATCTTCAACAGCCAGGCGTTCCCCGCGCTCCGTGCATGCTCCCTGCGTGTCCCCGCGTGTCCCTGGGTGTCCCCGGGTGTCCCCACGCTCCGTGTGTTCTCCCCACGCTCCACACGTGTCCCCGCGCTCCGTGTGTTCCCTCCATAATCCAGTCCCGCTCTCCGCAGGCCGCCAGCTGACCATCCTCAACAGCCAGGCGTTCCCCGTGCTCCGCGCATGCTCCGTGTGTCCCCGGGTGTCCCCACGTGTCCCCGCGTGTCCCCGCGCTCCGTGTGTTCCCTCCATGATCCGCTCCCGTCTCCGCAGGCCGCCAGCTGACCATCTTCAACAGCCAGGGATTCCCTGTGCTCCGTGCATGCTCTGTGTGTTCTCCCTGTGCTCCGTGTGTTCTCCCCACGCTCCACACGTGTCCCCGCACTCCGTGCACATTCCATGTGTTCTCCCATGATCCGCTCCCGTCTCCGCAGGCCGCCAGCTGACCATCTTCAACAGCCAGGGATTCCCTGCGCTCCGTGCATGCTCCGTGTGTGCTCCTCGCGTGTCCCCGTGTGTCCCTGTGTGTCCCCGCCTGTCCCCACGCTCCGTGTGTTCCCTCCATGATCCAGTCCCGCTCTCCGCAGGCCGCCAGCTGAGCGTCTTCAACAGCCAGGCGTTCCCTGTGCTCCGTGCATGCTCCGTGTGTGCTCCCCATGCTCCGTGCCCGCTCCCCGCGTGTCCCCGCGTTCTGTGGGTGTCCCCACGCTCCCTGTGTGTCCCCACGCTCCGTGTGTTCTCCCCGCGCTCCGTGCACGTTCCGTGTGTTCTCCCCTCGATCCCGCTCTGCTCTCCGCAGGCCGCCAGCTGACCATCCTCAACAGCCAGGGATTCCCTGCGCTCCGTGCATGCTCCGTGTGTCCCCGTGTGTCCCCGCGTGTCCCTGTGTGTCCCCGCGCTCCGTGTCTGCTCCATGCACACCCCCTTGATCCGGTGCTGCTCTCCGCAGGCCGCCAGCTGACCATCTTCAACAGCCAGGCGTTCCCCGCGCTCCGTGCATGCTCCGTGTGTTCTCCCCACGCTCCACGCGTGTCCCCATGCTCCGTGTGTTCCCTCCGTGATCCCGCTCCCGTCTCCGCAGGCCGCCAGCTGACCATCCTCAACAGCCAGGCGTTCCCTGCGCTCCGTGCGTGCTCCCTGCGTGTCCCCGTGTGTCCCTGGGTGTCCCCGCGCTCCGTGTGTTCTCCCCACGCTCCACACGTGTCCCCGTGCTCCGTTCTCTCCGTGATCCCACTCCCGTCTCCACAGGCCGCCAGCTGACCATCTTCAACAGCCAGGCGTGGGTGCGCGTGGGGGGCCGCGACCGCGGCCGCCCGTTCCAGGGGCAGCTCTCGGGGCTCTACTACAACGGGCTCAAGGTGCTGGCGCTGGCGGCCGAGGGGCACCCGCGCGTGCGGCTCGAGGGCGACCTGCGCCTGGTGGGGGAGCCGCCGCCGCCGCCGCCGCCGCCCGGCGCCGCCACCGCCGCCCCCGCGCCCGACCTGGCCACCACCATCATGGAGACCACCACCACCATGGCCACCACCACCACGCGGCGCGGCCGCTCGCCCAGCCTGCGCGACGCCGGGGCGCAGGTGAGGGGAGGGGGCTAGGGGACATCGGGGACATTGGGGGACCCACGGGGGGACCCCCTAGGGGACAGCTGGGGGACATTGGGGGAGCCATTGTGGGACCCTTAGGGGGCACCTGGGGGACATTGGGGGACCCGTTCGGGGACCTATTGGGGGACCCTTAGGGGACAGCTGGGGGACATCGGGGACATTGGGGGACCCATGGGGGGACCCCCTAGGGGACAGCTGGGGGACATTGGGGGACCCATTGTGGGACCCTTAGGGGACACCTGGGGGACATCGGGAACATTGGGGGACCCATGGGGGGACCCACTGTGGGACTCCTTAAGGGACACCTGGGGGACATTAGGGACATGGGAGGACATTGGGGGACCCATTGTGGGACCCCCTAGGGGACACCTGAGGGACATCGGGGACACTGGGGGACCCATTTGGGGGACCCACGAGGGGACGCCTAGGGGACATTGGGGACACTGGGGGACCCATTGGGGGACCCACAGGGGACCCCCTAGGGGACACCTGGGGGACATCGGGGACACTCAGGGGACATAGGGGACATTGGGAACACCTGGGGGACACCTGGGAGACATTGGAGACACTCGGGGGACATTGGGGGACCCATGGGGGACACCTGGGGGACATCGGGGACATTGGGGGACCCATTGTGGGACCCCCTAGGGGACACTTGGCGGACATTGGGGAACCCATAGGGGACCCCCAGGGGACACCTGGGGAACATCAGGGACACTCGAGGGACACTGGGGGACCCATTGTGGGACCCCCTAGGGGACACCTGGGGGACATTGGGGACACTCGGGGGACATGGGGGGACATTGGGGGATGGGGGGGGACTGGGGGATCCATGGGGGGACCCCCTAGGGGACACCTGGGGGACATTGGAGACACTCGGGGGACCCATTGTGGGACCCCCTAGGGGACACCTGGGGGACATCAGGGACGCTCGGGGGACATTGGGGGACCCATTGTGGGATTCCCTAGGGGACACCTAGGGGACATCGGGGGACCCATCGGGGGACCCACTGTGGGACCCCTAGGGGACACCTGGGGGACATTGGGGACATTGGGGGACCCATTGGGGGACCCATGGGGGGACCCCCTAGGGGACACCTGGCGGACATTGGGGACATTGGGGGACCCATTGGGGGACCCCTAGGGGACACCTGGGGGACATCGAGGACACGGGGGGACACAGGGCCTCCCCAAGGGACACCTGGGGGACATTGGAGGACTCTGGGGGGACATTGACAGGCATTGAGGGACACTGGGGGACATTGGGGCACCCGCTGGGGAACCCCCTAGGGGACACTTGGGGGACACTGGGGAAATTGGGGGAAATGGGGGGACATTGGGGAAATTGGGGGACGTTGAGGGACACTGGGGCACCCACGGGGAGGGGCTGGGGGAACATTGGGGCACCTGGGGGGGGAGGGGGTCTGTGTGGGGCCCAGGCATCCGGGTGACCCCCCCCTCCCCCCCCAGAACACGGACGACCTCCTGGTGGCATCGGCCGAGTGTCCCAGCGATGACGAGGACCTGGAGGAGTGTGAGCCGGGCACAGGTGGGTGCGGGGCAGGGGGGCGGGGGGCGCGACATGGCCGCCGCGCGCAACATGGCCGCCACGTGTGACATGGCTGCCACGCGAGACATGGCCGCCATGTATGACATGGCCGCCACGCACAACATGGCCGCCGTGTGCAACATGGCTGCCGCGCGAGACATGGCCGCCATGTATGACATGGCCGCCACGCACAACATGGCGGCCGTGTACAGTATGGCTGCCATGTACAAAATGGCCGCCGTGTACGACATGGCCGTTGTGTACAACGTGGCTGCCACGAACAACATGGCTGCCGTCTACAACATGGCCGCTGTGCGCAACATGGCCGCCGTGCGCGACATGGCTGCCGCGTAAAACATGGCTGCCACATACAACATGGCCGCCATGTACAACATGGCCACCGTGTGCGAGATGACTGCCATATACAACATGGCTGCCACATACAACATGGCCGCCACTGCAACATGGCTGCCGTGTAAGACATGGCCGCGGCATGTGATATGGCTGCCCCATACAACATGGCTGCCCCATATAACATGGCTGCCACTGCAACATGGCCGCCACGCACAACATGGCCACCCTTTGCAACATGGCTGCCACACGTGACAGGGTCTCCTTGTAGAATATGGCTGCCCCATGTGACAAGATCCCCCCGTACAACATGGCCGCCCCCACGCAACATGGCGGTCCCGTGCGACATGGCCGCCCTCGTGTCACAGGATCTCCCTGCACAAAATGGCCGCCCCATGTGACATGGCCGCCCCCCTGCAAAATGGCTGCCCCATGCGACCGGATCCCCCTGTACAACATGGCCGCCCCTGTGCAAAATGGCCGTTCCGTGCGACATGGCCGCCCTCGTGCAAGATGGCCGCCGCCGCCATCCTCGTGCGACGGTCCCCCCGGCCGGGGGACACCCGGACACGGACGGACAGAGCAGGGGGACACGGAGCAGGACAGGGACAGCCGGGGAGGGCAGGGGAGCGACGGAAGCGGGGACGGCTGTAGGGACAGGCGGACACAGGCAGGGGCGGATGGATGGAGGGTTGCATGGTTGGATGGTTGATTGGTTGGATGGTTGGTTGGGTGGTTGATTGGTTGGGTGGTTGGTTGGATGGTTGATTGGTTGGATGGTTGATTGGTTGGATGGTTGGTTGGATGGATGGTTGGATAGTTAGTTGGTTGGTTGATTAGTTGGTTGGAGAGATGGTTGGGTGGGTGGTTGGATGGTTGATTGATTGGTTGGTTGGGAGGTTGGCTGGATGGTTGGATGGTTGGTTGGATTGTTGGATGAATGGTTGGTTGGATGGGTGGTTGATTGGTTGGTTGGTTGGATGGATGGTTGGTTGGTTGGATGGTTGGTTGGTTGGTTGGTTGGTTGGTTGGTTGGTTGGTTGGTTGGTTGGTTGGTTGGATGGATGGATGGATGGTTGGATAGTTAGTTGGTTGGTTGATTAGTTGGTTGGAGAAATGGTTGGGTGGGTGGTTGGATGGTTGATTGATTGCTTGGTTGGGAGGTTGGCTGGATGGTTGGATGGTTGGTTGGAAGGATGGTTGGTTGGTTGAATGGTTGGATGGTTGGTTGGATGGTTGGATGCTTTCTTGGATGGTTGGATGGTTGCTTGGTTGGATGGATGGTTGGATGGGTGGTTGGTTGGATGGTTGCTTGGTTGGATGGATGGATGGTTGCTTGGTTGGTAGGTTTCTTGGTTGGATGGTTGGTTTGTTGGGTGGGTGGTTGGTTAGTTGATTGGATGGATGGTTGGGTGGGTGGTCGGTTGGATGGATGGATGGTTTGATGGATGGATGGTTGGTTGGTTGGTTGGTTTTTTGCTTGGATGGATGGTTGGGTGTGTGGTCGGTTGGTTGGTTGGATGGTTGGTTGATTGATTGGTTGGTTGGTTGGATGGTTGGTCGGATGGATGGATGGTTGGTTGGATGGATGGTTTGTTGGGTGGTTGGATGGTTGGTTGGATGGATGGTTGGTCGTTTTGTTGGTTGGTTGGTTGGATGGATGGTTGGCTGGTTGTTGGTTTGGATGGATGGATGGTTGGTTTGATGGATAGATGGTTGGTTGGATGTTTTGATGGATGGATGGATAGGTGGTTGATTGGTTAGTTGGATGGTTGGTTGATTGGTTGGCTGGATGGTTGGTTGGTTGGATGGATTATTGGTTGTTTGGATAGATGGATGGTTGGGCTGGATGGTTGGTTGGTTGGATGGATTATTGGTTGTTTGGATGGATGGATGGTTGATTGGTTGGTTTGATGGATGGATGGTTGATTGGGTGGCTGGGTGGTTGGATGGTTGAATTATTGGTTGGTTGGTTGGTTGGTTTGTTGGTTGGTTGGATGGATGGATGGATAGTTGAATCACAAGATGAATGGATGGTTGGATGGATGGATGGATGGATGGATGGATGGATGAGGGGATGGACAGTCAAATTAATGGCAGGATGGTTAGATGGATCATAGGATTGACGGGTGGATGGATGGACAGGTGGACACAGCTGTGTGTGTCCGTGCAGGTGTGAGCGTGGAGGGACAGGGAGCTGCTCAGCCTGACGTGTCGCGCTGTTGCCCCTCGGCTCGCGCAGCTGCACAAAGGGGCGCGTGGACGGGCACGTGGTGGCCTGGCCAGATGGACACATAGTTGTCCAAGGAGAGGCCACGCGGGCGCCAGCCGGGCGGACGGTTGTGCAGGCGGTTGTGCGGCAGCACGGACAGGCGATGGCGCGCGTGGTCGCGCGCTGCAGGGATGGACGTGGACACGCAGACGGGTGACGGGTACCTGCACTGGCAGGCGGTGGCCTGCAGGCTCGCACGGACGGAGGGGACCGTGGCCGGGGGGCCGGTGGCACGGACGGTAGCACAGACAGGCGGCCATGGGGACAGCTGGGTGCAGGGACCTGGGGACAGATGGATGCACAGTTGAATTCATGGTTGCACGGATGGTTGGTTCACTCGTTGGTTGGTTGGATGACTGGATGGTTCCATGGCTGGTTGGATGGTTGGATGGATGGTTCAATGGATGCATGACCGATTGTAGAGTTGGTTGGTTGGATGGACGGTTGTTTGGAGGGTAGGATGGATGGACGGCTGTTTGGATGGATGGACGGTTGAATGCTTCAACGTTTGGTTGGGTAGATGGTTGGTTGGTTCCATGTTTGCCTGGCTGGTTGGATGGATGGATGGTTGGATAACTGGATAGATAGACCAATGGATGATTGGTTGGATGGCTCAGTGTTTGGTTGGTTGGTTGGTTGGATGGATGATTCAATATCTGGCTGGTTGTTTGGTTGGTTGAATGGATGGATGGTTGGTTGGTTGATTGGATGAATGGATGGATGGTGGAATGGTTCAAAGTTTGGTTGGTTGTGTAGATGGTTGGTTGATCCAATGTTTGGTTGGTTGGATGGATGGATGGATGGTTGGATGCTTCAATGTTTGGCTGGTCAGTTGGTTGGTTGGTTGGTTGCACAGTTGGTTGGTTGGACAACTAGATAGATGGTTCAATGGATGATTGATTAGTTGGATGGATGGATTGTTGGTTGGATGGTTCAATGTTTGGCTGGCTGATTGGTTAGATGGTTCAATGTTTGGCTGGTTGGTTGGTTGGATGATTCAATGGTTGGTTGGTTGGTTCAGGGTTGGTTGGATGGTTGTTTGGTTGGATGGTTCCATGGTTGGTTGGTTGGTTGGATGGTTCAGTGGTTGGTTGTTTGTTTGGATGGTTGGTTGGATGAATAGTTCAATGATTGGTTGGTTGGATGGTTGGTTCATTGGTTGGTTGGATGGTTGGTTGGTTGGTTGGATGATTCAATGTTTGGTTCAGGGTTGGTTGGATGGTTGGTTGGTTGGATGGATGGTTCAGTGGTTGGTTAGTTGGTTGGTTGGTTGGATGGTTGTTTGGATGAATGGTTCAATGATTGGTTGGTTGGATGTTTGGTTCAGTGGTTGGTTGTTTGGTTGGTTGGATGAGTCAATGTTTAGTTGGTTGGTTGGTTCAGGGTTGGTTGGATGGTTGGTTGGTTCAGGGTTGGTTGGATGGTTGGTTGGTTGGTTGGATGATTCAATGTATGGTTGCTCGGATCGTTCAATGATTGGTTGGTTGGTTGGTTGGTTCGGGGTTGGTTGCATGGTTGGCTGGTTCAGGGTTGGTTGTTGGTTGCTTGGTTGGATTGTTCAATGACCAGTTGTTGGTTGGCTGCACAAGCGAGTGCAGGGATGGCTGGAGGCCGCACGTTGGCCTGTCTGGACGGGTGGATCGAGAGGCTCCCAGCACAGGCAGACAGGGCTGGACAGACACCCGGCCAAGCCGCCCGGCGGCGGCGACTGCAGCGGTGCCGGGGGGGGCTTCCCTGCCCCCCCTCCTCCTCCCCGTCCGGGCCGGGAACCTTCTTACCGAGTCTCTCTCTTTTTCTTTTTTTCTTTTCTTTTTGTTCCGTTTCTCTTCTCTTTTGTTGGCTCTTCTTTTTGTGCTGCTTTTGTTTCTCACTCTTCCTTCCTGCAATTTCTTTCCCTCCACGCTAAAATCACCCGGCCCCATTTCTCGATGTAAGTTGACGGCAGCGTCGCGGTTTGCTCTAAAAAAAAAAAAAAAAAAAAAAAAAAAAGTTAAAAAAAGTTAAAGAAAGTTAAAAAAAAAAGTTTAAAAAAATACAATTAAATGGTAAATAGGGAGCGGGGGGCGGAGGGGCCGGGGGGCGCGGGGGCGGCGGGGGCCCCGCAGGGTCCCCCCCGCTGACGCCGCCTCCCCGTGTGTCTCCCCCCTCCCCGCTCCTCCCTGTCCGGTTGTTCACAGGCGGCGAGCTGGTGTTGCCGGCGTCGCCGGCCGCCCCCCCGCGCGCCCCCCTTTGCGGCCCCGACTGCGAGGAGCCCCCGGCGGCCTCGGGCTTCGCCTCGGGGGAGGCGGCCGACTCGAGCCTGCCGCCCGCCGACGACGAGGACTTCGCCGCCGCGTCGCCGTCGCTGCCGCCGCCGCCCGTCCCCACGCACGGCGGCCCCCCCGCCGCCGCCGCCGCCGCCGCCGCGTCCCCCGGCCCCGGCGCCGCCACGTTGCCCGGGGGGCCGGTGCCGGCGGGCGAGCGGCACCCGCGCGAGGGCGGCCCGGGGCGGCCGCCGCCGCCGCCGTCGTGGCCCTCGGTGACGCCGCCGCGTGTCCCCACAGCCGAGCCGGGCCGGCCGCCGCCGCCGCCGCCGCCGGGCGCCGTGGAGGTGGTGCGCGAGGCCGGCAGCACCACGGGGATGGTGGTCGGCATCGTGGCCGCCGCCGCGCTCTGCATCCTCATCCTCCTCTACGCCATGTACAAGTACCGCAACAGGGACGAGGGCTCCTACGGCGCCGACGCCGCCGCTGCCGCCGCCGCCGCCGCCGCCGCCCGCGCCGGGGGGTCCCGCGGAGCCGCTGCTGCCACCGCTGCTGGGGGGACGCCCGGCAAGGAGAAGCCGCCCGGCGCCATCAAGGCCCCTGCCAAGGGCAAGAAGAACAAGGACAAGGAGTATTACGTGTGAACGCCCCCCGTCCCCCCGCCCCGGCCCCGCCGCAGGACACGGGGACGCCCCGAAATGGCGCCCGGCGACGCGCGGGGGCCTCCTCGCAAGATGGCGCCCGGGATGTGGAGGGGCCTCCTCGCAAAATGGCGCCTGGCAACACGGAGGGGCCTCCTCGCAAAATGGCGCCCCATGGTGTGGAGGGGCCTCCTCGCAAAATGGCGCCTGGCAACACGGAGGGGCCTCCTCGCAAAATGGCAGCTGGGATGTGGAGGAGCCTCCTCACAAAATGGTACCCAACAACATGGAGGGGCCTCCTCACAAGATGGTGCCCAGGATGTAGAGGAGCCTCCTCACAAAATGGCACCTGGCAACATGGAGGGGCCTCCTCACAAAATGGCGCCCCATGGTGTGGAGGGGCCTCCTCGCAAAATGGTACCTGGCAACATGGAGGGGCCTCCTCACAAAATGGCAGCTGGGATGTGGTGGAGCCTCCTCACAAAATGGTACCTGGAAACGCGCAGGGGCCTCCTCACAAGATGGCGCCTGGCGACGCGGAGGATCCTCCTCACAAAATGGTACCTGACAACATGGAGGGGCCTCCTCACAAAATGGCGCCCCCCCCGGCCCCGCGGCGCCCCCCGACATGGACGATTCTCCTCACAAAATGGCGCCCGAGCCGGGACAGGGGGGGCTCCTCCTCACAAAATGGCGCCTGGCGACACCAGAGGCTGCTTGGCACAAAATGGCGCCCGGAGCGGGGATCCCCCCCCCCCATAAAATGGCACCCGTGGCCCCCCCAAGACCCCCCTCCCCCCGGACGACGGACGGACGGACAGACGGACACAGGGCACAAAATGGCGCCCGACGCAGGACATCCCCCCCCAAAACAGCCACAAAATGGCGCCTCCTCGGGGCCCCTCACCACAAAATGGCGCCCGATGCGGGGACCCCCCCCACCAAGACCAAGGGGGGGGGTCGTGTCGTGTCCCCCCCCCCCAACGATGACGCCGGACACGGGGGGCGCCCCCCAAAATGGCGCCCGCGGGGGGGATCCCCCTTCCCAAGATGGCGGCCGAGGCGGGGACCCCCCCGACCCCCCCCGAGCGCCGGATCCCCCCGGGGGGAGGGGGGCAGCGCCATTTTTACCCCCTTAATTTATTTATTTATCGATTTATTTATTTATTTATTTATTTCACGCCTTTTTGCCGATTTCCCCCCTTCCTCTTCGACGTGTTGTTTTTTTTTTAATTATTATTTTTCCTTTTTTAAAATTTATTTTAACGGAAAATAAAAATAAACAAACCGGAAGCGCGGGACCTCCCCCCCCCCCCCCCGGGACCCCCGCCCCGCCCCGCCCGGACGGCTGGGCCCCGCCCCCTCCCGCAGACCCCGCCCCCTCCCGCGGGCCCCGCCCCCTCCCGCGGGCCCCGCCCATGGCGCAAACACGACTCCGACTTCGTAGCGCGGCTCCGCCTCTTCCTGCGCCGCCGGGGGGCGGGGCGCGCTCTCCGCCCCGCCCTCCGCCTGCCCACGTCACCGCGGGGAGGGGGCGGGACGAGGTGACGTCGCGCGCGGGAGGGGGCGCGGCCTGCCGTTGCCCCGCCCCCCCGAGGGTGACCGCGGGGATGGGGGCGTGGCCGGGCGCGGCACCGCCCCTTCCGCCTGCGCGCGGCGGCGCTTCCGGGCGGCGGCGGCGGCGGGACCGGAGCTGGCGGGAGCGCCTGACCCCGGCGTGACCCCGGCGTGACCCCCGGCCCCATGGAGGGGGAGGGGCCTCCCGAGCCCACCGGTGAGAGGGGGCGGGGCCGCGGGGGGGGCGGGGCCCTGGGGACACCTGAGCCCCCCCCCCAGAGCCGGTCCTGGTGACCCGCGTCGCGGTGTCCCCGCACCCACGTGACCCCTGTCACCCGCTGACCCCTGTCACCCGCACTGTCCCCGCAGCGCCGTGGAGGTGACACCCGGTGTCACCCGCAGCCCCCTCGGTGCGGGTGTTCCCAGCTCCATGGTGACACCCTGTGCTGTCACCCGCAGCGCCCTCGGTGTGGGTGTTCCTGGCGGTTCAGTGACACCCCGTGCTGTCACCCGCAGCCCCCTCAGTGCGGGTGTTCCTGGTACCGCAGTGACACCCTGTGCTGTCACCCGCAGCCCCCTCGGTGCGGGTGTTCCCAGCTCCATGGTGACACCCCGTGCTGTCACCCGCAGTCCCCTCGGTGCGGGTGTTCCCGGCGGTTCAGTGACACCCCGTGCTGTCACCCGCAGCCCCCTCGGTGCGGGTGTTCCTGGCGGTTCAGTGACACCCGGTGTGTCACCCGCAGCGCCCTCGGTGCGGGTGTTCCCGGCGGTGCAGTGACACCCTGCGCCGTCACCCGCAGCCCCCTCGGTGCGGGTGTTCCTGGTACCGCAGTGACACCCTGCGCTGTCACCCGCAGCGCCCTCGGTGCGGGTGTTCCTGGTGGTTCAGTGACACCCTGCGCTGTTACCCGCAGCCCCCTCGGTGCGGGTGTTCCTGGCAGTTCAGTGACACCCCGTGCTGTCACCCGCAGCGCCCTCGGTGCGGGTGTTCCCCGCTCCATGGTGACACCCTGCGCTGTCACCCGCAGCCCCCTCAGTGCGGGTGTTCCCCGCTCCATGGTGACACCCCGCACTGTCACCCGCAGCGCCCTCAGTGCGGGTGTTCCCAGCTCCATGGTGACACCCCGTGCTGTCACCCGCAGCCCCCTCAGTGCGGGTGTTCCCAGCTCCATGGTGACACCCCGTGCTGTCACCTGCAGCGCCCTCGGTGCGGGTGTTCCCAGCTCCATGGTGACACCCTGTGCTGTCACCCGCAGTCCCCTCGGTGCGGGTGTTCCCCGCTCCATGGTGACACCCCGCACTGTCACCCGCAGCGCCCTCGGTGCGGGTGTTCCCCGCTCCATGGTGACACCCCGCACTGTCACCCGCAGCCCCCTCAGTGCGGGTGTTCCCAGCTCCATGGTGACACCCCGTGCTGTCCCCCGCAGCCCCCTCGGTGCGGGTGTTCCCGGCAGTTCAGTGACACCCCGTGCTGTCACCCACAGCCCCCTCGGCGCGGGTGTTCCCCGCTCCATGGTGACACCCTGCGCTGTCACCCGCAGCCCCCTCAGTGCGGGTGTTCCCCGCTCCATGGTGACACCCCGTGCTGTCACCCACAGCGCCCTCGGTGCGGGTGTTCCCAGCTCCATGGTGACACCCTGCGCTGTCACCCGCAGCGCCCTCGGTGCGGGTGTTCCCCGCTCCATGGTGACACCCCGCGCTGTCACCCGCAGCCCCCTCGGTGCGGGTGTTCCTGGCGGACGGCGCCGCCGTCCCGCTCGCCCCGCCGCAGGGTCCTGCCGTGTCGGCCGCGGAGCTGCTGCGGCTGCTGCAGCGGCTGTTGTCGCTGCCCCCCGTGGCCCTGCGCGCGCTGGCGCTCTGGCTCGTCAGCCCCCTGCTCGGTGAGCCCGGACGCCGGGGCCCCTTGTGGTGGGTGGGGGGCCCGGACGCCGGGGCCCTTTGGGGGGGTACCCGGACGCCGGGGCCCCTTATGGCCATAGGGGGGTACCCGGACGCCGGGGCCCCGCGGGCTGGGGGGGTGCCAGGACGCCTGGGCCCTTTGCGGGGGGTACCCGGACGCCGGGGCCCTTCAGTGGGGAGTGCTCAGACACCAGGGCCCTTTGGGGGGGGGACCTGGACACCGGGGCCCCTTATGGCCATAGGGGGGTACCCGGACGCCTGGGCCCCTCGGTGTTGGGGGGGGGGGGGTTTGCCCGGACACCTGGGCCCTTTAGGGTGAGGACCCGGACACTGGGGCCCCTTGGGGGTGCCTGGATGCTGGGGTCCCCATGGCCATGGGGGGTACCCAGACGCCGGGGCCCCTCAGGGTGGCAGGGGGGACACCTGGGCCCCTTGTGGCCATAGCGGGGGGTGCCCGGACGCCTGGGCCCTTTAGGGTGCGGACCCGGACGCCGGGGCCCCTTGGGGGGTGCCTGGACACTGGGGCCCCCTCAGGGTAGCGGGGGGGACACGTGGGCCCCTTGTGGCCATAGAGGGGGGGTGCCCGGACGCCGGGGCCCCTCTGAGGTTGCCCGGACGCCGGGGCCCCTCAGCGCGGGGGTGGGGGGTGCCCGGACGCCAGGGCCCTTTGGGGGGTGCCCGGACGCCGGGGCCCCTCTGAGGTTGCCCGGACGCCGGGGCCCCGCTCGCCCCCCGCAGAGGTGCAGCTCCAGGGCCGGCAGCAGCCCTTCCGCCTGGGCCGCCAATGGCCGGAGCTGCTGCTCCGCTTCAGCGACGCCTCCGACGGGGCCATCGCCCGCGGTGAGCGCGGGGACAGGCGGAGTGCGGGGGGAACAGCCGGAGCGCGGGGACAGCCAGAGCATGGGGACAGCCGGAGCCGGGGGGGGACAGCCGGAGTGCGGGGACAGCCGGAACATGGGGACAGCCGGAGCCACGGGGGGGAACAGCCGGAGCGTGGGGACAGGCGGAGCCGGGGGGAACAGCCGGAGTGCGGGGGGAACAGCCGGAGTGCGGGGACAGCCGGAGTGTGGGGACAGCCGGAGTGCGGGGACAGCCGGAACATGGGGACAGCCAGAGCATGGGGACAGCCGGAGCGCGGGGACAGCCGGAGCCACGGGGGGGGGCAGCCGGAGCATGGGGACAGCCGGAGCCACGGGGGGGACAGCCGGAGCACAGGGACAGCCAGAGCATGGGGACAGCCAGAGCATGGGGACAGCCGGAGCCACGGAGGGGACAGCCGGAGCCATGGGGACAGCCGGACCTGTGGGGGGGAACAGCCGGAGCACAGGGACAGCCAGAGCATGGGGACAGCCGGAGCGTGGGGACAGCCGGAGCGTGGGGACAGCCAGACCTGTTGGGAGGACAGCTGGAGCACAGGGGACAGCCACACTGTGGGGGACACCTGGACCCATGGCGGGGACAGCCGCGGGGACAGCCAGAGCATGGGGACAGCTGGACCTGCGGGGGGGGGAAACAGCCACAGGGACAGCCGGAGCCACGGGGGGGGACAGCCGGACCTGCAGGGGGACAGCCGCGGGGACACCCTCACTGTGAGGGACAGCCAGAGCCATGGGGGACAGCCGGAGCCGCAGGGACACCCGGACAGACGCCAGGACCCACAGGGGAGACACCCAGACACTGCGACCCACACAGGGGACACCCAGACAGACACCGGGCCCCGCGGGGGCCACCTGGGCGGGTGACAGGGACGCGCGTGCGTGGGGTGACAGCCGTGCGGGTGACAGGGACGCATGTGTGTGGGGTGACAGCCGTGCGGTGACGGTGACGGGTGTGCGTGGGGTGACAGCCGTGCGGTGACGGTGACGCCCGTGTCCCCGTGTCCCCAGACGAGCCCTGTCTCCAGCTGCGCAGAAGCGTCTTCTTCCCCAAGGAGGAGGAGCTGGAGGTGGGAGCGCCCGGACGGGACGCGTGTCCCCGCGGTGTCCCCCCGTCCCCAAAGTGTCCCCATGGCGTCCCCATGGTGTCCCCATGGCGTCCCCATGTCCCCCTGTGTCCCCCATTCCCCTGTGTCCCCATGGCATTCTCACATCCTTGCAGTGTCCCCATGTCCCCACGGTGTCCCCATGGTGTCCCCCCGTCCCAACGATGTCCCCATGTCCCCCTGTTCCCCCGTGTCCCCATGTCCCCACAGTGTCCCCATGGTGTCCCCACACTGTCCCCGTGTCCCCATGGTGTCCCCATGGTGTCCCCCTGTCCCCAGCTGCAGGACGCGGCTCTGCTGCGGCTGCTCTACGAGGATGCCCGGGCCCAGCCCCTTGGTGTCCCCATAGTGTCCCCATAGTATCCCCATGTCCCCACACTGTCCCCATGTCCCCATGGTGTCCCCATGTCCTCCTGTTCCCTCATGTCCTCACGCTGTCCCCAGCTGCAGGACGCGGCGCTCCTGTGGCTCCTCTACGAGGACGCCCGGGCCCAGCTCCTCGGTGTCCCCATGTCCCCACATTGTCCCCATGTCCCCATGGTGTCCCCATGTCCCCTCATGTCCCCATAGTGTCCCCACACTGTCCCCATGTCCCCAGCTGCAGGACGCGGCGCTCCTGCGGCTGCTCTACGAGGACACCCGGGCCCAGCTCCTCGGTGTCCCCATGGTGTCCCCATGTCCCCTCGTGTCCCCACACTGTCCCCATGTCCCCATGGTGTCCCCATGTCCCCACACTGTCCCCATGTCCCCACACTGTCCCATGTCCCCAGCTGCAGGACGCGGCTCTGCTGCGGCTGCTCTACGAGGACGCCCGGGCCCAGCTCCTCGGTGTCCCCATGGTGTCCCCATGTCCCCTCGTGTCCCCACACTGTCCCCATGTCCCCATGGTGTCCCCATGTCCCCACACTGTCCCCATGTCCCCTCATGTCCCCAGCTGCAGGACGCGGCGCTCCTGCAGCTCCTCTACGAGGACGCCCGGGCCCAGCTCCTCGGTGTCCCCATGTCCCCATGGTGTCCCCATGTCCCCTCATGTCCCCATGTCCCCACATTGTCCCCACACTGTCCCCATGTCCCCAGCTGCAGGACGCGGCGCTCCTGCAGCTCCTCTACGAGGACACCCGGGCCCAGCTCCTCGGTGTCCCCATGTCCCCATGGTGTCCCCATGTCCCCTCATGTCCCCATGTCCCCACATTGTCCCCACACTGTCCCCATGTCCCCAGCTGCAGGACGCGGCGCTCCTGCGGCTCCTCTACGAGGACGCCCGGGCCCAGCTCCTCGGTGTCCCCATGTCCCCATGGTGTCCCCATGTCCCCTCATGTCCCCATGTCCCCACACTGTCCCCATGTCCCCTCGTGTCCCCATGTCCCCAGCTGCAGGACGCGGCGCTCCTGCAGCTCCTCTACGAGGACACCCGGGCCCAGCTCCTCGGTGTCCCCATGTCCCCACATTGTCCCCATGTCCCCTCATGTCCCCATGTCCCCATGGTGTCCCCATGTCCCCACATTGTCCCCATTGTGTCCCCATGTCCCCATGGTGTCCCCATGTCCCCACATTGTCCCCACACTGTCCCCATGTCCCCATGGTGTCCCCATGTCCCCACATTGTCCCCATTGTGTCCCCATGTCCCCATGGTGTCCCCATGTCCCCACATTGTCCCCACACTGTCCCCATGTCCCCTCATGTCCCCATGTCCCCTCATGTCCCCTCGTGTCCCCATGTCCCCATGGTGTCCCCATGTCCCCTCATGTCCCCATAGTGTCCCCACACTGTCCCCATGTCCCCTCATGTCCCCAGCTGCAGGACGCGGCGCTCCTGCGGCTCCTCTACGAGGACGCCCGGGCCCAGCTCCTCGGTGTCCCCATGTCCCCATGGTGTCCCCATGTCCCCTCATGTCCCCATGTCCCCACACTGTCCCCATGTCCCCTCGTGTCCCCATGTCCCCAGCTGCAGGACGCGGCGCTCCTGCGGCTGCTCTACGAGGACGCCCGGGCCCAGCTCCTCGGTGTCCCCATGTCCCCATGGTGTCCCCATGTCCTCATAGTGTCCCCACACTGTCCCCATGTCCCCTGGTGTCCCCAGCTGCAGGACGCGGCGCTCCTGCGGCTCCTCTACGAGGACGCCCGGGCCCAGCTCCTCGGTGTCCCCATGTCCCCATGGTGTCCCCATGTCCCCATGTCCCCACATTGTCCCCATGTCCCCTGGTGTCCCCAGCTGCAGGACGCGGCGCTCCTGCGGCTCCTCTACGAGGACGCCCGGGCCCAGCTCCTCGGTGGCCGCTACCTCTGTGACGCGGAGGACGGGGCGGCCCTGGGTGGCCTCGTGTGTCGCCTGCGCCTGGGCCCCTTCGACGAGCGGCGCCACTCGGCCCGCGCGCTGCGGTGAGCGCCAGCATGTCCCCAAACTGTCCCCAACGTGTCCCCAGCGTGTCCCCAACGTGTCCCCAACGTGTCCCCAAACTGTCCCCAACGGTGTCCCCAAACTGTCCCCAAGGTGTCCCCAACCTGGCCACAACCCTGTCCCCAACCCTGCGGTGAGCGCCTGTCCCCAAGGTGTCCCCAATGTGTCCCCAACGTGTCCCCAAACTGTCCCCAGCGTGTCCCCAACCCTGCGGTGAGTGCGTGTCCCCAAACTGTCCCCAACACTGCAGTGAGAGCGTGTCCCCAACCGTGTCCCCAAACTGTCCCCAGCATGTTCCCAACCCTGCGGTGAGCACCTGGCCCCAGCATGTCCCCAGCGTGTCCCCAACATGTCCCCAACCCTGTGGTGAGCGCCTGGCCCCAACGTGTCCCCAACCTGTCCCCAATGTGTCCCCAGCGTGTCCCCAGCATGTCCCCAACGTGTCCCCAGTGTGTCCCCAAACTGTCCCCAATGTGTCCCCAACCCTGTGGTGAGCACCTGGCCCCAACATGTCCCCAACGTGTCCCCAACCCTGCGGTGAGCACGTGTCCCCAACGTGTCCCCAGTGTGTCCCCAGCGTGTCCCCAAACTGTCCCCAACATCTCCCCAACCCTGCGGTGAGCGCATGTCCCCAACGTGTCCCCAAACTGTCCCCAACGTGTCCCCAGTGTGTCCCCAACGTGTCCCCAAACTGTCCCCAATGCGTCCCCAAACTGTCCCCAGCGTGTCCCCAACCCTGCGGTGAGCGCGTGGCCCCGTGTCCCCAGCATGTCCCCAACGTGTCCCCAGACTGTCCCCAACGTGTCCCCAACCCTGCGGTGAGAGCCTGTCCCCAAACTGTCCCCAACGTGTCCCCAAACTGTCCCCAACCCTGCGGTGACCTGCTGTCCCCAACGGTGTCCCCAACGGTGTCCCCAAACTGTCCCCAACGTGTCCCCAAACTGTCCCCAACGCTGCGGTGAGAGCGTGTCCCCGACGTGTCCCCAATGTGTCCCCAACATGTCCCCAACCCTGTGGTGAGCGCGTGTCCCCAGCGTGTCCCCAACGTGTCCCCAACGTGTCCCCAAACTGTCCCCACCGTGTCCCCCAACGTGTCTCCAAACTGTCCCAAATGTGTCCCCAACCTGGCCACAACCCTGTCCCCAACCCTGCGGTGAGTGCCTGGCCCCAACGTGTCCCCAGACTGTCCCCAATGTGTCCCCAACGTGTCCCCAACCTGTCCCCAACCCTGCGGTGAGCCGCTGGCCCCAGCGTGTCCCCAGCGTGTCCCGAACGTGACCCCAGCGGTGTCCCCAATGTGTCCCCAAACTGTCCCCAATGTGTCCCCAACCCTGCGGTGAGCCGCTGGCCCCAGCGTGTCCCCGATGGTGTCCCCAACCTGTCCCCAACAGTGTCCCCAACTCCGGCCCTGTCCCCAACCCTGCACTGTGGTGACATCCTGCATCCCCCTGTGTCCCCAACACTCCATGTCCCTCCCATGTCCTCAATGTTCCCCTGTGTCCCCCTGTCCCCCCATTGTCCCCCTGTCCCCCCATTGTCCCCATGTCCCCCCATTGTCCCCAATGTTCCCATTGTCCTCATGTCCCCCCATGTCCCTGTGTCCCCATGTCCCTGCATTGCCCCCGTGTCCCCCCAATGTCCTCATTGTCCCCAATGTCCCCATTGTCCTCATTGTCCCCATTGTCCCCCTGTCCCCTCATTGTCCCCATGTCCCCCCATTGTCCCCATTGTCCCTATTGTCCCCATTGTCCCCAATGTCCCCATTGTCCTCATTGTCCCCATTGCCCCCCTGTCCCCTCATTGTCCCCATGTCCCCCCATTGTCCCCATTGTCCCCATTGTCCCCCCAGGCCGCTGCTGGGCCGCGAGGTGCCCTGCGGGGGGCGGGGCTCGGGGGCGGGGCTCCTGGGCGCGCTGCGGTGGGCGGGGCCGAGGGCGGAGCCTCCCGAGCGGCTCCTGCTCGAGGCCTTCCGGGCCACGCCCGCCGGCCCCGCCCCCGAGCTGCACCGTCACTTCCTGCGGCGCTGCCACCGCCTGCCCGGATATGGGTACGGGGGGGCGGGGACACGAGGGGGCGGGGACACGAGGGGCGGGGACACGAGGGGGCGGGGACAAGGGGGGCGGGGACAAGGGGGCGGGGACACGGGGTGGGGATATGGGGGGCGGGGACACGAGTAGGCGGGGATATGGGGGCGGGGACAAGGGGGTAATGGGGCGGGGACACGGGGGCGGGGAGAGACACGGGGGGCGGGGCCACGGGAGGGCCGGGGGGCGGGGCAACAGGCGGCCAAGGAGGCCCCCCCCCCCCCCGGGACCGGGGGAACCTGGAGGGGGGGAAGTTGGGGCGGGCCCCGGTGTCCCGGAGGGGGCGGGGCTGTCCCGGGGGGGCGGGGCGGTCCCGGTGTCCTGGAGGAGGCGGGGCGGTGTCCGGGAGGGGCGGGGCGGTCCCGGTGTCCTGGAGGAGGCGGGGCGATGTCCGCGGGGGGGCGGTCCCGGTGTCCCGGGGGGGTGGGGCGGGGGGCGGGGCGGTCCCGGTGTCCCTGGGGGGGCGGGGCGGTGTCCCGGGGGGCGGGGCGGTCCCCGTGTCCCTGGGGGGGCGGGGCGGTCCCGGTGCCGCCCCGCCCACCCGCCCCTCCCCCCAGCTGCGCCTTCTTCCCCGGGAGCGTCGCCCGCCCCCCCGCGGGGCTGCTGGGCCGGGGGGGCCGCCGGGCCGTGAGCGTCGCCGTGGGGCTGGACGGGGTGACCATCGTGGACCCCCGCGAGAGGGTGGGGACGGGGGGGGACACGGGGGGGAGGGAGGGGGACATGGGGACACGAGGGGGACACGGGGGGACATGGAGGGGACATGGGGACACGAGGGGGACACGGGGGGGGACGGCCGGGGGGGGAGGGGGACATGGGGACACGGGGGGACACGGGGGGACACGGCCGGGGGGGGGACACCGGTGGAGTGGGGACATGGAGGGGAGATGGGGACATTGGGGGGGGGTGGGGACATGGGGGGGGGCGGGGGGGACGGGGGCACCAGGGGATGGGGACACCGGGGGAGATGGGGACACTGGGGGGGCACAGGGGGGATGGGGACATGGCGGGGATGGGGGCACGGGGGAGGATGGGGACATCGGGGGGGGGGTTGGGGACCCTGGGGGGGGACCCTGGGTGTCCCTGCAGGTGTCCCCGTGGGTTTTCCTGTGGGTGTCCCTGTGGGTGTCCCCCGTGGGTGTCATTGCGGTGTCCCCATGGGTGTCACTGTGGGTATCACTATGGGTGTCACTGCGGGTGTCCCCGTGGGTGTCATTGCGGTGCCCCCACGGGCACCACGCGGGTGTCCCCGCGGGTGTCACTATGGGTGTCCCTGTGGGTGTCCCCACGGGTGTCCCCGGGGGTGTCACTATGGGTGTCCCCCCACGGGTGTCACCGCGCCGTCCCCTGTCCCAGGAGGTGCTGCTGTCCCTGGCGCTGCCCGAGCTCAGCTGGGAGCTGGGGGGTGTCCCCGAGGGGACAGGGGGGGACGAGGCCACCGCGGGGCCCCCCGAGCTGTGGCTGGAGTTCGACGGGGAGCGCGAGGGGGCGCCCGTGAACCGGCTGCTGCGGGTGCGATCCCCGCAGGTGAGGGGGGGGACCGGGGGGGACACCGGGGGGGACAGTGGGGACACCGGGGAGGATGGGGACAGCGGGGAGGACGGGGACACCAGGGGACACCAAGGGGACAGGACACGGGGGGGGGACGGGGACACCAGGGGGGGCAGGGATACGGGGACACCGGGGGGGACACCGGGGACAGTGGGGACACCGGGGAGGATGGGGACAGCGGGGAGGATGGGGACACCGCGGGGACAGGGACACGGGGGGGGACGGGGACACCAGGGGGGGCAGGGACACGGGGACACCGGGGGGGATAGGGACACCGGGGGGGACACTGGGGACACCGGGGAGGATGGGGACAGCGGGGGGACAGGGACACCAGGGGACACCAAGGAGACAGGGATACTCTGGGGAGGACAGGAACACCAGGGATGACAGGGACATGGGGACACCAGGGGGGGATAGGGACACTGGGGACACCGGGGGGGGCAGGGACACGGGAGGATGGGGACACCGGGGGGGACACTGGGGACACCGGGGGGACAGGGACGGTGGGGAGGATGGGGGCACCTGGGGGACGGGGACACCAGGGAGGATGGGGACAGCAGGGGGATGGGGACACCGAGGGGACAGGGACACTCGGGGGGGGACAGGAACACCAGGGACGACAGGGACATGGGGACACCAGGGCGGGGGTAGGGACACGGGAGGACGGGGACACCGGGGGGGACACTGGGGACACCAGGGGGGACACTGGGGACACCAGAGAGGATGGGGACACCGGGAGGGACGGGGACGGGGACAGTGGGGAGGATGGGGGCACCTGGAGGATGGGGACACTGGTACACCAGGGGGGACAGGGACATAGGGGGACAGGGACAATCTGGGGGGGACGGGGACACCAGGGAGGATGGGGACACCGGGGGGGCAGGGGCACCGGGGGGGGGACAAGGACATGG